>NW_007726798.1:452600-470382 GCF_000696425.1 Galeopterus variegatus
AAAAAAAAAAAAAAAAAAGAAAAAAAAAAAAAAAAAAAAAAAAGATTGTTTGTAACTAGACATATGCAAAAGGCACTCCTGGAAATGCATGTAGAAATGAAATTTCTGGATTGTAAGTTTCTCAGTATTCAGCTTTACAACATGATGGAAAATGCTTTTTCTAAGTGGCTATACCAATTTTTCAGTCCTCATCCCAGCAATTTCTTTGACATTGTATTGATCCATATCCTTTCTAACACTTGATTTTGTCTCACTTCTTAATTTTTGTCAATTATATAAGTATAAAATAGTATCTCATTGTGGTCTTGCTGTACATTTCTCTAATTGCTAATAAAGTAAACAATGCCTTTTGTCGATTTTTCAATTAGGTTGCTTGTCTTTTTCTTATTGATTTGTACTTTTTTTGTTTTTTTAATCACAAAAGTGTATTATTTATTTATTTATTTATTAAAGAAAATGTAATTTTATTAATATCAGTTTTTTACATTCTATGATATTGGTGCAGAGCAGTTGGGAGGGAGGGAGGGGAAAGGGGAAAGAAATGTGATGGAAGAAGGAGGAAGAAGGAGGGGTGGGATTGAGGCCTGTGGCACCCCCCTCATTCCCACAGGGGAGCCTGTGGGGCTTCCAGTGGTGGTTTGGTCATTGTCGGGCTGGGTGCAGATGTCAGGGGGTGTGGCAAAAGCCTTCGCCCCCACCACCCCAGCTCAAGAACCCGGGGCCCTTCTTGCTGTGGCTTGGTGTTCATCACTGGGCTGATTGCACGTGTCAATGGGGCATGACTGAGGTCCAAGGCCCCTCACCGCCCCAGCTTGGGAGAGCCCAGGGCACTTCTTGTGGTGGTTTGATGGTCACAGATGGGCTGGTTGTGGGTGTCGGGGGGGCATGCCAAGGCCCTCAGCCCCCCACCACCCCAGCTTGGGAGAGCCAGGGGCACTTTCTGCAGTGGCTCAGTGGTCACTGCTGGGCTGGCTGCAGCTGTTGGGGACATGGCTGAGGCCCAAGGCCCCCCACCACCCTGACTTGGGAGAGCCTGGGGCACTTCTTGCAGTGGATCAGTGGTAGTCGCTGGGCTGGTTGTGCATGTTGGGGGTGTGTGGCCAAGGCCCAAGGCCCTCCACCACCCCAGCTCAGGGGAGCCCAGGGTGCTTCCTGTGGCAGCTCAGTGGTCATCACTGGGGTGGTTGCACATGTCAGGGGTGTGTGGCTGAGGCCCTCATCTCCCACCCTTGGGACTGGTCCCAGGTGTCATGGGGCATTGCTGAGGCCCCCAGCCCTCCCCCCTTTCTGGCTTGGTAGTGCAGGGGGCTTCTGGTCCTTCTGGGTGTTATAGGTGTTCTTTGTGAAATGAGACCTTTACTAGTTAATATGAAACTTTGTCTCTGGTTGTAGGTACTTTGTTTTTCTTTCAGTTCTGTGCTGGATTATTTGCTGTTCCCACCACTCACTTAAACTCTGCACTGGAACCAATTTGTTGTCCTTTGCTTACTTCTAAAATGGGGGAATTTCCAATGGGGACTGGTACTTGAGCTATGTGGTTTAGCTAAATTGCTGCTTTGCTGCTGATTCCCTAGGGAAGGCTTTCTGTGCAGCTCAGGTTTTAGAGGTTGACTTTATAGGTACATCTGGGTCTCATGAAATCTGGTGTACCTGGGTTGTGTAGAAATTCTGGTCTGGGCCTGAGTCTTTTCATCATACTGCACCCCATGCAATTCTATATTCCTGACCAGTCTCCTGAGTGGTCCTATGCTGATTGAGATGCAGATAAGTTGTCCTTGCTGTGCCCCAGTGTTCTCCTGATGGGACTGTCTCCTCCACCACCTGTTCTCCACACATTTCCATGGGATGGTCTGTGTGCCGGTCGGTCCCTTGCAATGATTCGCCAGCCTCTGAGGGTTTTGTTTTTCCTTTTTTTCAGTTGTTGTGGCTCCTTGCTCCTATGTGGGTATATAAGAACTCTATTAGTGGTCTTGCTGGCCTAGGGGCCACCAAGGCCCTCTTCTCCCCTGCTGCCTCCAAGCAACTTCATCTGAAGGGCACAGCTGTGGCTTTTGTCAGCTCCTGCTACATGCACTCAGCACCTCCAGCCCAGAAGCAGCTAGGGCTCAAAACGGTCGGAGTGGTTCTTTCTATCTCTCATTGTGGCTTCTCCCACCTTCATACACTCTGTAGGTCTCTCCTCCTCTTCCCCTGAGCTCTAGCAGCCCTAGCTTAGCTGTCATTGCTTTTTTATAGTTGTAAATTGGTTGATTTGTGGGAGAGAGTGATGCTGGGGACCATCTATTCTGCCATCTTGACTGGAACTCCTCCTTGTAGTTTTTAAAATATATTTTGAATGCTAGTCCATTGTTGGCTATACACATGGCAAAAATCTTCTAATTTAGAGCTTGCCTATTCATTTTCCTTAAGGTATTGTTGATGAAAAGCATTCTTAATTTTAATGTAATAGATGTTATTAATATTTTCTTTTATAATTAACATTTTGTATGTCATGTTTAAGAAATTATTCCTTATAAAAGATCTGAAAAATAGTTACATATATTCTAAGTTTTTAAGTTTCGCTTTTGATATTTAAGTTCTTAGTCCATGAGGATTTGATATTTGTATAAGGTATGAGATAGAAATCCAATTTTATTTTTCCTATATGAGTAACAATTTTTTCAGAGCTCTATTTATCAAAGCATCTTCTTTCCTCAAGTGGTCTGCCATGAGATCTTAGTCATAAATAAGTTTTACACATACACACACACACACACACACACACATACACTAACTTGTTTCTGAGCTCTCAGTTCTGGTCCATTCATCAATTTGTCTATACCAGCACCAAGAATACACCATCCTAATCAAAATAGCTTTTAAAAAGTAATTATTATATAGTACGGCAAACCCCTTTGATTCTTCTAATTATTATCAGTGTTGGCTCTTTTAACCATTTCCACAAAAAATTAAAATCTATATGTTAGTTGAATTTTTATTGAATTTGCATTAAATTTATAGATCAATTTGGAAGGAATCAGTACCATGATAGTACTGTCTTCCAATTCATAAACATGGGCTATCTCTCCAGCTACTTCTGGTCTTTAATTCTTTCAGTAAAGTTCTACAATTTGGGATGCTGGGGAGAGGTTTATTACATTTATTCCTAGGTACATTATAGTTTTTGTTGCTGTATAACTGGTTTATTTGTTGTTTTTGTTTTAATTATACTTTCTAGTTGCTTTGTGATGGAGTTTGGATGTGTTGTCCTCCCAAAACTCATGTGGAAATCTGATCCCCAATGTGGCAGTGCTAGAAGCTGTTTGAGTCATGGGGGTGGATCCCTCATGAATGGATTAATGCTCTCTCTGGGGGGTGGGGGTCCTGAGTGAGATCTCGCTCTGTTAGTTCCCGGTAGAGCTGTTTGTATAAAAGACCCTGGAACCTCCCCTCTTTCTCTCTTGCTTCCTCTCGCCATGTGATCTGCTTGTACCTGCCGGCTGCCTGCCGCTTTCTGCCATGAATGGAAGGAGCCTGAGGCCTGTGCCAGATGCAGCTGTCTCAGAATCATAAGCCAAATAAACCTGTTTTTATAAATTACCCAGTCTCAGGTATTTGTTATAGCAACACGAAATAGACTAATACACTTGGGTAAAGAACTACGATAGACTTTAATGTGTTGATCTCATATTGAAACATTTGCTAAACTCTATTATTTCCTGTAAACTTATGTAGATACTTTTGGGTTTTTTTAAATGTAGAAATAGAAATACAATTTATAAATAATGACAGTTTTATTCCCAACTTTTTAATCCTTATGTCTTTCTTTTATTTTTCTTGTATTATTGGACATTCAATGCCATGATGAATGAAAGAGGTGATAATTAACATAACTTCTGATTTCAGTGGATATAACTTCCTGATTTTAAAGGGAGTATTTCCAATATTTCCCTAAGTGGAGTTGCACATGTTATAGTTGTTTGGTTTGGTTTGGTAGATACACTTTATCTTATCAGATTAAGGAAATTCTCTTCTACTTCTAGTTTACTAAGAATTTGTAAAAATCACAAATGGATAATAAATTATATTAAATGTCTTTTCTTCATGTATTGAAATGATGGTATGTTTTTTCATCTCATTGAAATGTTGCGAACTACATGATCTAATAAATGTTCTGATCATCTCATATATCAGTGCATAATATATCTTTGCATTTTTTTATATCAACATAGTATTTTCAGAGTGCAGGATCTAATTTATACACTCCTGGATTCAGTTTGCTAAATTTTGTTTAGGAATTTTCCATCCATATTCATAAATGACTTGAGTCTATGTTTTTCCTTTTTCATTTTGTCCTTGGCTGGTTTTATTATCAAAGTTACATGAGCTTTATAAAATAAGTTAGCAAATTCCCCCTTTTCTATTTTCAGGAAGAATTTGTAATAAAAGATTAGAGTGAACAGTTCTTTGAAATTGATAGAACTCACCTGTAAAACTCTCTGGACCTGTTCTTTTCTTCGTGAGATGATTTTTAACTGTTACCTCAATTTTTTTAATAGTTATTGTGCTGTAGTTATATTAATACCAATAAAACAATATTTCTTCTTGAGACACTCTGGTTCATTCTATCTTTCTAGGAATTTTTTCTATTGTCTAAAATTTCAGACAAGAAATCAGTAAATATGTAGATTTGAACAGTATCATTAGTACCCAATCTGACCAATCTGACAGCTAATAATTACAGAATCATATATACTTTTTAAGTTCATGTCGAACATTTACCAAATAGAACATGTACTGGTTCATAAATTAGATCTCAAGAAACTTCGGAGTTTTAAAATAATGAAGAATATGTTCTCTAATCATAGAGGAATTAAACTAGAAATCAGTAACAAGAAGACATTTAGAAGATTCCTAAATGTTTGGGAATTAAGCAGTAAATTTCTAAATAACCTATGGCTCAAAGAAGAAATCACAGTGTAAATTTTAAATATTGTGAACTACATGATCTAATAAATGTTCTGATCTATTTATCAATTTGTCTAAGTCAGTACCAAAACTACACTTTGATGAAATAAACAAATTCAAAGAAAAACATCACTTATAAAAAAAATCACACAAGAAGAAATAGAAAATATGAATACTCTTATATATATAAAAGAAATTAAGTTTATAATTTAAAACCTTCATATAAAGAAAACTCCGAGCTCAGTTAGCTTCTCTGGTAAACTCTTCCAAACATTTAAGAAAAAAAATAGCACAAACCTACACAAACTTACTCAAACTTTTCTAGAAAACAGAAAATGAGGGAGCATTATCAACCTGTTTAATAATGTCAGAATAACTCTGATACCAAACACTAAAAAAGCACATTATAAAAATGGAGAAAAGCAATGAATGCCAAGCTGGGGCCACTAGAGCTCAGCAAGGGAAGAGAGAGAGACCTAAGGAGTTCATGAAGGCAGGAGAAGTCACGATGAGAGAAAGAAAGGACCACTCTGACTGTTTCAAGCCCGGGCCATTTCAAGGCTGGCCCTGGTGAGCAAGAGCTAGCAAAAACCATAGCTGCACCCTTTGTGTGAAGTTGCTTGGAGACTGCAGGAGAGAAGAGGGCCTTGTTGTCCTTCAGGCCAGCCAAACCATGGCAGGGTTCCCATGGACCCACATAGGAGTGAGAGGCCACAGACAACTGAAAAAAGGAACCACTCAAAGCCTGGTGAGTTATTGCAAGGGACTGGCACACGACCTGCCCCATGGGCAGTGTTTGGAGTACGGGGGGTGAGGGAGACAGGTCCACCAGGGGAATACTGGGGCACAGCATGGACAGCCGATCTGCCCTCCAATCAGCCCCACTCAGTGGAGACTGGTCAGGAATACAGAACTGCAGTGGGTGCAGTTTGCTGATAAGACTCAGGCCCAGACCAGAGTTTCCACACAACACAGGTGTACCAGATCTCACAAGACCTGGAAGTGCTTACAAGGTCAGCAGTAAAAACCTCAGCTGCACAAAACGGCTTCCCCAGGGAATCAGCAGAAAGCAGCAATTTAGCTCAACCACAGGGCTCAAGTGCTAGTCTCAGGAAGTTTTAGAAGTAAGCAAAGGACAACAAATTAGTTCCAGTGCAGAGTTTAAGTGGTGAGAATAGCTAGTAATTCAACACAGAAGCGAAAGAAAACACAAAACATCAAGAGATCAGAGACAAAGTTCTGATATTAGCCAGTAACGGTCTAACACCACCCAAGAATACCTATAAAACCTAAAAGAGCCAGAAACCTCTGGGCTCCCGAGCCAGGGTAGGGGTATGAGGTCCTCAGCCACACCCCTCCAACATCCACATCTAGCCCAGTGATGACCAAGCTTCCACAGAAGTCCCCCAGTCTCCTGAGCCTGGGTGGGGTGAGGGACCAAAGGCCTCAGCTACAGCTCCTGATGTCTGCATCCAGCCCAGTGATGACCAAACTGCCACTAGAAGCCCCACAGTATCCCAAAACAGGGAGTGATGGCCGAGGGCCTCAGACATAACCCCACCAACATCCACATCCAGCCCAGCAATGGCTGCACTGCCAGCAGAGGCCCCTTAGGCCCCTGAACCAGGGTGGGGGGCGCCAAGGGCCTTAGCCACAACTCCCGACATCCACATCTTGCCTGGTGATGACTGTGCCACCACCAGAAGCCCCTGGGCGCCCAAGCTGGGGTGGGGGTTGTGGAGGGCCTCAGTCATGCCCCACCAACATCTGCATACAGCCATGACCATGCTACCACCAGAAGCCCCCCAGGCCCCTGAGCCAGAATTGGGGGGCCAAAGGCCTCAGCCAAGACCCCCAATATTGCCATCCAGCCCAGCAACAACCACTGAGCAACTGCTGGAAGCACCCAGGGCTTCTGGGCGGGGGGTGAGGGCTCCAGCCATGCCCTCCCGCCAAAGTCTGCATGTAGCCCAACCATAACCAAGCTGGAAGCCCCCTAGGCTCCCCTGCTGGAATGAGGGGGGTGCCACAGGCCTTGACCACATCCCGCCTTCCTCTTCCTCCCACTCTAACCCCCTCATCTACACCCTCTCCCCCTCCCCCAAGTGCTCTGCAACATTTTAGAATGTAAAGAAATAATAAATTAATTAATTTTAAAAATACATTATGTAAAAGGAAAATTATAAGCTATATTTCCCATGAAAATAAACTCAAAAGTTCTAATCCAGAGATAAATAATAAATATATCACAATGACATGATATTTATTATAGGAATTCAGTTAATTTAACATTCAAAAGTCAATTAATATAATTCACCACATTAAATGAAAGAGAAAGCCATATGATCATTTCAGTAGATGTATAAAAGCAGGTATGAACATGCAACACACATTCCTGATCTAAAAAAACAACAAGGGGCTAGCTCGTTAGCTCAGTTGGTTAGAGAAATTATAAGCTATATTTCCCATGAAAATAAACTCAAAAGTTCTAATCCAGAGATAAATAATAAATATATCACAATGACATGATATTTATTATAGGAATTCAGTTAATTTAACATTCAAAAGTCAATTAATATAATTCACCACATTAAATGAAAGAGAAAGCCATATGATCATTTCAGTAGATGTATAAAAGCAGGTATGAACATGCAACACACATTCCTGATCTAAAAAAACAACAAGGGGCTAGCTGGTTAGCTCAGTTGGTTAGAGTAGAGTGTTATAACACCAAGGTCAAGGGTTCAGTTACCCATACCAGACAGCCACCAAAAAAACAAACAAAAAACCCCACAACAACAACAGAAAAACAAAGAACCTCCTAGCAAACTAGGAGTAGAAGAGAAATTCCTTAATGTGATAAATGGTATTTATAAATACAACTAATATCACATTTATTGTTGAAATACTAAAAGCTTCCTCTGAGGGCCAGCCCCATGGCTCACTCGGGAGAGTATTGCACTGGTAGTGCCGACGCCGCGGTTTGGATCCCACATAGGGATGGCTGGTGCGCTCACTGGCTGAGCGTGGTGTGGACCACACCATGTCCAGGGTTGTGATCCCATTACCGGCCAAAAAAAAAAAAGAAAGCTTCCTCTGAAATCAGAAATCTGACATGAATATCAACTATCACCACTTTTAATCAATATTGTACTGGAATCCTAGCTAGTGCAATAAGGTAAGAAAAAGAAACAAAAAATAAAAGGATTGAGAAACAAGAAATCAATTATTATCCACAGATGGCATGATTGTGTGTGTATAAAATCCAAAAGAATATATTGATAACTACTAAGTAGTGAATTTAGTAAGTCTGATTTTTTAAATGTATTTTATTTTTATTCACTTGCAGCATACTTATCAAGTGAAATTTTAAAAACCATTCATACATATATATTCAAAATATTTTGTTAATTAATATTTGTAACAGTTTTATTGATATATAGTTCACATACCATATAATTCACTCATTTACAGTAAAAAGCCCATTCAATGGTTTTTAGTATATTCACAGAGTTGTGCAACCATAACTACAATTAATTTTAGAACATTGTAATCACCCCCAAAAATCTCCATACCCTTTAGCAGTCATCTCTATTCCTTCCCACCAATCTCTAGTCCTGGGCAACTACTAATCTACTAGATATTTGCCTCTTCTAGACATTTCATACAAATGGAATCATATTTGTATAATTTGTGGTCTTCTGTGACAGGCTTCTTTCACTTAGCACAAGGCCTTCAAGGTTCATCCATGTTGTAGCACATATTAATACTTCACTCTTTTTTCTGGCCAAATAATATTCCATTAGATGTATATACAACTGCTGTGGGTTGAATGTTCCCCCAAAACTCACTGAGGCTTAATCTCCATTGTAACAGTGTTAAGAGGGTAGGAAATCCAACTATGGTATCCGAAAGGTGGGGCCTTTAAGAGGTGATTGGATCATGAGGACTATGTTCTTGTGAATGGATTGATCCATTCATGGATTTACAGCTTAATGGTTTAGTGGGTTGTCACAGGAGCGACACTCACAGCTTTATAGGGAAAGCAAATGAGCACATTAAGGAGCTCTTTCCATTCTTGCCATGTGGTACCCTGGTAGCCACAGGACTCTGTGGAGTTCCCACCAAGAAGACAGCCCTCACCAGATGTGTTCCCTGGACCATGGACTTCTTAGCTCCCAAAACTGTAAGAAATAAATTTCAGTTTTTTAATATATTACCCAGTTTCAGGTATTCTGTTATAAGCAATAGAAAATGAACTAAACACCACATTTTGTTTGTCCATTCATCAGCTGATGGGTATTTTGGGTTGTTTCCACTTTTTGACTATTATAAATAATGTTGTTATGAACGTCTATGTACAAGTTTTCATGTGAACATATGTTTTCATTTCTCTTGAGTGATCAATTGATTTGTGACAAAGGTGCTAAGGCAATTCAATGAAGAAAGAATAGTCTTTTCAACAAATGGCACCAGAACAATTGAATATCTATAAACAAAAAAATAAGGTTCAATCCATAATCACAACCTAGATAAATATTAACTCAACATGGATCACAGATGTAAAGACAAAATCTAACATTATAAAATGTTTGGAAGAAAACATGAAAGAAAATCTTTATTACCTTGGATTACACGATGATTTCTTAGATATGATGCCAAAAGCATGAACCATAAAAAAATTATAAATTTTATTTCATCAAAATTAAGAATTTTTCTCTTTAAAAGACATTGTTAAGAGAATGAAAAGACAAGCCACAGACTGGGAGAAAATATTTGTATATCATATATCTGATAAGGGACTTGCATCAAGAAATTATAAAGAGCTCTCAAAACGCAATAATAATGAAATAAATGACCTGATTAAAAAGTGGGCTAAAGATTTGAACCTATACTTCACCAAAGAAAATGTGTATGGATGGAAAATAAACACATGAAAAGATGCTCAACATCATCAGTCATTAAGGAAATGAAAAACCCACAATGAAACAACTACATATCTATTAGAAGGGCTAAAAAATACCTGAAAAAAAACAAGTGCTGATGAGGATGTGGAGCAACCAGAATTCTAATATGTTGCTAGTGGGAATACAAAACTGGTACAGCCACTTTGCAAAACAGTTTGGCAGTTTCTCATACACTTACCATAAGACTCAGAAATGCCACTTCTAGAAATGCATCCAAGTTATATGAAAACCCATGTTCATACACAAAACTGCACAGAGATATTAATATCAGTTTTCTTCACATTTGCTAAAAACTGTGAATAACCCAAATGTCCCTCAACTGGGGAATGGATAATCAAACTGTGGTATTCATACACTGGAACACTACTCAGCAATAAAAAGGAATGAACACTACCAATCATGTAACAACATGGACGAATCTCACATGAATTATTTAAGTGGAATAAGCTAGACTTAAGTGGTAATATGCTGTATGACTTCATTTATATGAAATGTCCGGAATAGGCTAATCCATAGAGACAAAGTAGATTAGGGTTGTCAGGAGTTAGACAGAAGGAGGAGTTGACTACAAAGGGATAGGGAAAATTATTGGGGGTAATGAAATGGTTCTATATCTTAATTGTGCCAATCATAACATGACTGTACAAATTTGTCAAAAGTCACAGAACAGTAGACTAACAGGGTGAATTTTACTGTATGTATATTAATGTTTCTAATGAGAAAAAATACCACTTAAAACCTGATATATCTAGTAATAAATCTAAGTGATGTGCTGGTAAATGTTTAACTACCAGCTCTTGACGGTAGATAGGTGGGGAAGAGTCCTGATATGTAGCGTTTGCCAGTTTCTGTGATGTAAGTACCACCACCATGGCCTGTTCCAATCTAACAATGTGACTCACTGAATGTGGAGCTGGGAAAAGACACATTCAATCAGCCCTCATGAACTAGTAGGAGCTGGCTCCAATATACCACCAAAATCTAATGAAAGATATTTAAGACCTCTACAGAAAAACAGAAAACATTACTGAAAGAGTGATATACATGTTCTCAGATGAGAAGACTTTATATTGTAAATGTGTCAATGTTCCCCACTGATCCATAGATTGGTTATAATCCCAATCAAATTTTCAGCAATGATTCTTGTACAAATTAACAAGTTTGTTTCTCTGTTACATAGGTCTTTCTTATACAAACTAATAAACTCATTTGGAAAAGCAAAGAGCCAAGAATAACAAAGATAATCTTGAAGAAGAACAAGGTTGGGAGACTTACACTAACAGACATCAATAATTAAAATCTACAGTAATTAAGACAGGGTAATATTGTCACAAGGATGAACAAACAAATAGAAAAGACTAGAAATTCAAGAAGCAGACCCACATATATACAATCATCTGATTTACAACAAAGTTGCCACTGTAATAAAAGAGGAAAGGAAGATCTTTTCAATAAATGATGCTAAATCAATTGGATATTCATATGGGAAAAAAATGAACCTTCACTTCCAGCTCTCACCATACACAAAAATCAATTCCAAGTAAATCACAGACTTAAGTATGAAATAGGAAAAGTGGACAAAAGATACAAATGAGCAACTGACAAAAACCACAATATCAAATGACTCCACACATATGAAAAGATATTCATTGTCATGCAAATAAGAATGAAAAATATATTGATACCTTTTTTATATACCAGCTTTACAAAGATCGAAAGTATGATAATTCCTTTTGCTGGGTGGGATGTGAACTTGTACTGTCAGGTACAGCAAGTGGGAATTAAAATGAATACAGCATCTTAGGGAAATAATTTGGCAGGTAATTATTAAAAATGTAAATGTACATACTACCTGACCCATCAATGCCATTTCAAGGAATTCATTCACAGATATATTTATACATGTTCAAAATACTAGAAGCAATATAAATGTGCATTAATGAGGGACTGATTAATAAATTATGGTTATCCACCAATGAAATATAAGGTAGTTGTAAAGAATAAGGAAGCTTGTTCGGAACAAATGCCAACATGTATTATGAAAAATTACCCAAGGTATAAAATAGTGTGTACAATATGGTATAACTCTGAAAAAAAGTGTGTGGATGAATGTGTTTTTGGCATGTTTGAAGAATACAAATGAAAACAAAGGAATACAATTGAAAACATACAGTATGGATGAAGCAGGTTGAAAAAGTTATGAGGGACCAGATGAGGCAGAGTAAGACAGAGCACAGACCTGAACGGATTTGGCACAGAGTGGATATTAGGGGTGAGAGAAAGAGAGAAGATTCCAGTGGATGTTTGTATCTGATTATCCTTTCCCACTCTACCTTTGTATACTAGGTGTGGGTGAAGTGGATAACTCTGAACTTTTAGTTTATATATTAAGGGACCTTAAAGAACTTAATGAAGAGGAGGGAGATTGCACATTAAATATGATTTAAGTATGTAGTAAAATAAAACAAATATTTGGATTGTGACTATGAAATACTGAGATGGTTTGTGAGAAGTCTCACAGGCAAAATACCATACTAAATACGCATTTTTGGTAAGAAGACTTTTAAAAATACAAAAATTGTTTTTAAATCAAAAACATATAATAAAATAGAATAAATTTGTGGAATATTTATAAATATATAGTCATTAGTTTGTATCTTAAAGTTAAGAAAAGCTTCCTATCTGAAACCTATCTTTACCATCAACCTATACACGTATTTATGGTAATCAACATTTATATATAAAACTATTTAGAAAAGCTACAACCCAAATGTCTATCAGCTGATAAATGGATGAATAAAATGCAGCATATCCATATGATGAAATATTACTCAGCAGTAAAAAAAATACAGTACCAATATGCAGTACATGCTGCAATATGGATGAACCTTCAAAGCACTATGTTAAGAAGCCAGTCACAAAGGACCACACATTGTATGATCCCATTTATATAAAAATGTCCAGAATAGGCAAATCTATAGAAACAGAAAGTAGATTAGTGGTTGCCTAAGGCTGGGTAGTTGATAGGGATTTGGGGGTGATGGCTAAGAGGTACAAGGTTTTTCTGGGAGGCTAACAAAAAAATGTTCTAAAATTGTGCTGATGGATGTATAACCCTGTGAATATGTTAAAAACCACTGAATTGTATAATTTAAATGGGTAAATTGTATAAAATATAAATTATATTTCAAGAAGGCTATTAAAAAACTTTTAAGAAAAACTTCAGTTTCTGTAAAAGATCAAAATTGAAAACAGACTAAAAAATATTGGTAGAGCAGAGATTGTCTTACTTTCATATTTCTTGAAAACTTAGAACCTCACACACAGCAGGTGCTCAATAAATACTTATTTACATAAATTTAATTTTAAAAATAACTGAAAAAGTATTAAAATGTCAGGTAATACTAAGAACAAATGTTATGCACTTGATTCATTATTCATAACTATATATTATCTAAGCAATAAATACTATCCTTGTTAATCTAAAATAATCCAAAAATCCAATTGAAATGCATACGAAGTTTCTTCAGCACCACATTTCTACCTTCTTAAATATGTTTTGTTAAACTAAACTTAGTTTCAATTCCCTGAGCACTATGCAAATTCCAAAAAGGGAAGGAATGGGAAGCAGGTCAGAAGCAAACCAGATGAGAGTTAGCCTTTTACTACAGACAATACAAATATATGGCTCACAAGGAGAGAATCAACTCCGTATATCGTTTCACCTTTTTACATACTTGATCTTGTATTCAGTATAGGGGGCTTTTGGGATTTTTCATTCTAAGTCACTGGAAGCTGGCACTCAGCTACTGAATTGACATATGTAGAAAGAAATCTTTGAAAATTCAGAATGTGGAGTATCAACATTTTCATATACCGGAAATGCTGTGGGAGCATATTTCTAATTTTCTTAATTATAAACTTTGCAAAAATTCTATACTCCATCTTTCCAGCAAAAGTTAAACCAAGTGAGATGACAAACTCTGAGTATATTGGAGCCATTACAGAGAAAAGACGTAGCACCTAGGAAACTGTCTCTTGGCAACTAAAATTAAAAGGAACTATTATTTTTGTTAAACTATTATGTATCTTTCTAACAGTGGAAGTTGTAGAGAATGACAGGAAAAAAACATTTTTCTGAATGAACAACTGAGAATGATTTCCAAAGTATCAACAAAAGAGAGTTTATATAGAAAGGGACAAGTGGAGATGAGAAAACAAAAACAAAATATTAACTCATAAAGACAAATCTTAATGTTAAAGCAAGAATAGAGATATGAGTTACAATGAGGTGATTACACATAATAGATCTCAAAACACTATCATGCAGACTCTCAGATAGTTCTACTGTTAACAATACTCTTGAGGAAGAGGGTTAAAAGAAATAATGCAGGTCCTGCAACATAAGAGCCTTGGAAGAAATAAGTAAATCATTTAACAGGCTCTTTATTTATATTGGCTACAAAAGAATTCCATAAACCATTCAACAGAGGTCTCTAAAAGAACAACACCATCATGATGAGGGCTGTGTGTGTGTGTGTGTGTGTGTGTATTTCAATAGAAAAACAGGTAACTAATAAAAAGAAATACAAATGGCTAATAGACATGAGAAAATATCAGTCTTCCTAGTAATTAAAAATACACTATTCAAAAGGAGATAACCTTTTTGGCTACCATAACTGGTAAAGGTTAAAAAATATGTATATTCAGTATTGGAAACAATGAAGAACATTTAAAAAAAAACTCATACCTTTTAATGAAACAATTCCATTTCCAGGAATTTATCCTAAGGAAATTATCAGGACTATGCACATGTATTTATCTACATAGAAGTTCATAACAGCATTATTTACATAGTAAAAAAGTGGAAAATAAATTACTGTAAATAAATTATGTCACAGCTATATTATGCAAAATATGCAGCCATTTAAAATCATGTTATAGAAAAACACCTAATCATAAGAAAATATGTTCACATATTTTAAGAATAAAAGCAGATGGGAAGTATAATTCCCACTAAGAAAAACAAGCAAATACACATGCATTCATAGTCACTGAAAACAGTCTGTTTTAGAAGTACTTTGTTCCTAAAGAATTATCTGGTCCTTTAATCATCTATGAGTCAGCTATTCTGAAAATGGATGGTTATTTTTTGTGCTGAATATTGTCTGTGTCATGCTCAGGTCTATCTCCACCATTATAAGTCTTTTGTATCTCGCAGAGACTGTGGAAATGATAGTACTATAATTCTTACAATCGCTTCTTAGCAGAGTTCTGGTTTAGATTTTGCCAATGAAGGGCACTCATGACATTTGGAAGACAGAGTGAAGGAAAAGTCATTATTGCCTTCTAACAGAAAGAATAGATATGTGAGAAGATATAGGAGGCTGGTAGCACAGGCCAAAGGTACAGAACTACACCAACTCAGGGACAGTAGCTAAGACTTCAGCCAGGTGGTCAGGTACTCAGAAGTATGTGGATGGAGCTTTGGAATGGGCACAGAGTGTAAGGATACTCACTCCCATGTGAATGTTCACCAAAGGGCATTCAATGCTGAAGATACTCTCAATAATCAAGTGAACAAGATGATTCATTTTGTGGCTATCAGTCAGCCACCTTCCCCAGCCATTCCTGCTCAGTAGGCCCGCAAACTAAACCAGCAAAAGAAATATAAAGCATCTATACAATATCAGACAAAAACAGACTTTAGGGCAAAAAAGCATTACTCAAGATAAAGAGGCTCACTACATGAAAATAGAAGGCTCAATTCATCAGGAAGACTTAATTCCACAGTTGTGTGCACTTAACAACATAGGTCAAAAGTCTATAAGTAAAGCTTAACAGAACAGAAAGGGAAATTGAGAAATCCATCATCATATTTTTTAGCATATCTGAGAACTTTAAAATATCTATCAGACATCAGTATCTCGGAGATTAAGCAGTCCAGAATCAGTCAGAGTATGGATGATATAAACAATGCACTTAGTAAGTTTGAGCTAACGGACATATACAGCACACTACATCAAAAATCAGAAAGCATAAAATGCTTTTTTTTTATTTATAAAAATTATAAATGTACTAGGACATAAAGCAAATTTTAACAAAATTCAAGCATGAGTATTCTATAAACATGAGCTGCCCAATATTGTGGCCTGTAGCCACATGTAACTATTTAAATTTTAATTAATTAAAATTAAATAAAATTAAATATTTCGTTCCTCATTCTCACTAACCACATTTCAAGTGCTCAGCAGCCACATATGGCTAGTGGCTACCATATGGGACAGTGCAGATATAGAACATTTTCTTTAACATAGATAGTGGTGCTACTATACAACATATATTCTGACTAGAATAAAATTAAGTATGAAATCAATAACATAAATATAATTTAGAAAAATCAATATTTTCTCTATATTCATGCGTAAAAGAAGAAATCATTGTAGACATTTAAAATACTTAAAACTGAATGAGAATAAATCTATCAACATATATAGGATACAGCAAAATCGATATTTAGAGAAGACCTATAGCCTTAAATGCATGCATTAGATAAAGAAGAAAAGCTGAAAATTTATGAGCTCAGTATCCAACTTTTTTTTTTTTTCCTTTTTGTCTTTTTTCGTGACCGGCAACGGATCGCAACCCTCAGTGTCGCGCCCGTACCGGACCGGGACCGGCAATGGGATCGCAACCCTCGGTGTTGCGCCCGCACCTCGCTCAGCCAGTGAGTGGCCGGTCTATATGTGGGATCCGAACCCTCGGCGGGAGCGCCACCACACTCACAAGCGCCGCACTGTAGCAGTGCGCAACCGGGCCGGCCCAAGTATCCAACTTTTTAAGTCAAAAAGAATAAAAATCTAGAATAAACTCAAAGAAAGGAAAACAATAGAGAAAGGAAATAATAAAGATGCACAGAAATTAAATAAATGGAAAAGAAAAAAGAAGTTAAACAATAAAAGATATAGTAAAGAAGACACAAATAAAATTAAGCAAAGAAAATAACAGGATACTCAGAACCTTATGCCAAGTTGATGAAATGCAAGTTCCAAGAAAAATGTAAATTACTAAAATTGGCTCAAGAAGAAATAAAAAGTTTTAATTGTTCTATATCCTATACAGAAATTGAATCAACATTTCAAAATTTTATTATAAAGAAAACAGCAGATCCAGGTGGATTAACAGGTTAGTTTTCCCAAACCAAATCATTCTAATCATACATAAACTCTTACAGAGAACAGGAAAAGTAAAAATAAGGAAATATCCCTACTTATTACATAAAGTTTTGATACCTTGATACCAAAGCCAGACAAAAAAGTGCAAGAAAGAATATTTAGTTGTTAACATGCTAGCAAATATATTAACCAAAAACTTAGCAAACCCAGAAATGTATTAATAAAGGTAATAAAGCATGACTAGTCTGGGTTTATTCCAGGAATGCAAGATCACTTTAATATATATCTACTAATGTAATTAAGCATATTAACAAATTAAAGAAGAAAAACTATATGATTATTTCAATAAATGCAGAAAATGCATTTGTTAAAATTCAATAAATCTGTTAAAAGTCAATATTCAGTGATAATACTTATTTTTATTATTATTTTTAAAATTTTGTCAATATACAATGTGGTTGATTATTGTGGCCAATTACCAAAACCTCCCTCCCTCTTCCATCTCCCCCCTCCCTCCCAACAATGTCCTTTCTGCTTGCTTGTCATATCAACTTCAAGGAATTGTAATTGTTATGTCTTCTCCCCTCCGCCCCCCCCCCATTTTTTTGTGTATGTATGTATGTATGTATGTATGTATTTATTTATTTATTTTTAGCTCCAACAAATAAGTGAGAACATGTGATATTTCTCTTT
>NW_007726798.1:474264-475661 GCF_000696425.1 Galeopterus variegatus
TTTTTTTTTTTTTTTTGTCTACCTGTGTTATTTCAAACAGCCCATCTTCAAGGTCAGAAGTACTCTTTTCTACTTCTGCAAGCCTGCTGGTTAAACTCTCTGTTGTGTTTTTTATTCCGTTGAATGAATTCTTCTGCTATTGAATGAATTCTTCTGCTCACAAGCTCTGCTACATTCTTTTTCAGGGCATTGATTTCCATACTTTGCCTAGATGATCTGTCCAATATTGACAGTGGGGTGTTCAGGTCCCCTGCTATTATGGTATTAGTGTCTATTTCTTCTTTAGGTCTAATAGAGTTTGTTTTACAAATCTAGCTGCTCTATCCTCGTTTCATCATGTTGTCTAGCTGAGTTTTCTTGTATCTCATTCAGTTTCCTTAGAATTATCACTCAAAATTCCTTGTCAGACATTTCAAGGGCTTCTTGTTCTATAGGACCTAGATCTTGAGAGTTAGTACCCTTTGGTGGTGTACTTTCTTGATTTTTCGTATTTCTGGTATCTTTCCTTTGATGTTTAGTCATTGTGGCAGGGGGTGTCACAGTCTACTGGTTTGATACAATTGTCTGGCTAGGATGTTGCTGGGGCTGCCAATTTGGTATGGCTACATCAGTGTCTGCTCAGTTGGCCACTAGTGCCTTGTGTGCGTGGTTGACTTGGGTCTTGGGCCTCTCCGGGGAGCTGCCTCTCTGGTCAGCATGCACTCAGCCAGGCTTCTGGGTCACGCGCCGGCACTGCAGGGCGTGTGGTCTCTGCGGAGCTTCCACCTCCCCTGCTGGACATCTCCCTGCTCCACATGCACTCAGCTGGGCCGGGGGTGGAGTCAAGTGGCAGATGTGAGGCCTACCAGCTGAGTTGCAGGCCGGCACCACAGGGCGTGTGGTCTCTGCAGAGCTTCCACCTCCCCTGCTGGACATCTCCCTGCTCCGTGCGCAGTCGGCTGCTGGGTCGTACGCCAGCACTGCAGGGCATGTGGTCTGTGTGGAGCTTCTGCCTACCCTTGGGCCTCCCTGCAGCCAATATCCAGTGATAATTTTTTAAAAACTATTATTTAGAAACTAAAGAGAATAGTCTGAATCTGATGAAGTAAAACAAGTAAAAGACTAGGAAGAATTCTGGGAAATTCTTTAACAGAACTCTGGAGTCTGTTAAAGGCTTGTAACTTCCAAGTCCTTATACTTGGGCAGAATATTGCAATTAATTTCAGTCAATATAAGCTCTTAGCTCAGCAGCAGCTACCCTTACCCCCCTACCCCAGGCCTATGGCAGGCAGCCACACATATGTACCTAAAGCAGCTTGTATGCAGGTTGCAGAAGCCAAGGTGGGCAACAAGGACCCTGTCTTTCAAAAGTTGGGGATCTGTATCTTTTTTTTTTTTTTTTTTTTCGTGTCCGGCAA
>NW_007726798.1:476647-496062 GCF_000696425.1 Galeopterus variegatus
GGGAACCGGTCTGTATGTGGGATCCGAACCCTCGGCGGGAGCGCCGCCACACTCCCAAGTGGCGCACTGTAGCAGTGCGCCACCGGGCCGGCCCGGGGATCTGTATCTTAATTGCTCCTTCTCATTATGGAGTTGTAGACACAGGTGAGCAACCATAGCTGGACACCACCTTCTCCACTGTTGAAAGCCCCTCCCACTCTGGCTCAAACCATGTCCAGGGGATTTAAAGGGCTGGTGCCTTTTGCCTCCCTGCTTAATTTTTCTCTTTTCCCCCTTTTGGAAACCAATCACTAAAGACTAGGACATCCAAAAGCAACTGCATATGCAGGGGAAATGAGTCACTTCACATGCCTAGGGAAAGGCACAGGCTCAGAAAAGACCTGAGAAAACCTTGAGTTAACTTCTCAGGCTAAACCTCAACATGAAGACATACTACAACAATTAAAACAGAACAAAAAATAGCAAGCCTTGGGGAAGGGGGAGAACTTGACTTCCAGAGTTACCAGATTATTAGATTCAAATGTCCAGTTTTCAGCAAATCACAAGGCATACAAAGAAACTGGAAAGTATGATGCATTAAAAAAAAAAATACAGAAACTGTCCCAAAGACAGTCAAGATGACAGACCCACTAGACAATAACTTTAAAACAACTGTCTTATAGATACTCAAAGAACCAGCAGAAGACATGGAGAAAGTCAAGAAAATGATGTATGAACAAAATGGAAATTTCAATAAAGAGATTAAAACAAGAAGAAATTCTAGAGCTGAAAAGTACAACAACTGTAATAAAAAATTCACTAGACATATTCAAAGGCATATTTGAGCAGGCAGAAGAAAGAATCAGTAAACTTGAAGACAGGACAGGTGATATTAATGAGTCTGAGAAACAGAAAGAAAAAGATTGAAGAAAAGTGAATCAGAGTTTAAGGGACCTGTGGAACCCCATCTAGTGGACCAAATACACATTGTAGGAGTTCCAGAAGAAGAGAGTGGACAGATTATTTAAAAGAAGAGAGATTATTTGAAGAATAATGGCTGAAAACTTCCCAAGTTTGATGAAAGATAGGAATATAAACATCCAATAAGTTCAAAAAACTCCAAGTAGGATGAACTCAAAGAGACCCACACTGAAATACATTATAATCAACTGTCAAAGGCTAAAGGCAAAGAGAAAAATTTGAAAGCAGTCAGAGAGAAGTGATCCCTCACATATAAGAGAATATCAATAAGATTATCAGCAGATTTCTCATCAGAAACTTTGAAGACCAGAAAGAAGGCAGTGGGCTGGTATATTCAAATTGCTAAAAGAAAAAAATTGTCAACCAAGAATTCTACATCTGGCAACACTGTCCTTCAAAAGTGAGGGATAAATTAAGACATTCCCAGATCATCAAAACCTGAGAGAGTTTGTTACCACTAGATCTGCCCTGCAAGAAATACTAAAGGTAGTCTTGCATGTTGAGATAAAAGGACACAAGACAGTAACTCGAAGCCACATGAACAAAAACAGATCTCAGTAAAGCTAAACATACGGGCAATTATAAAAGCTATTATTATTTTAACAATAGCTTCTATCTAAACTTTTTGCTTTCTATATGATTTAAGAGAAAAATTAGTCTAAAAGCTAGAATTATTGTAACTTTGGTTTGTACCTCCACATTTTGTTTTCTTCATAATTTGAGATGGGCCGGCTGGTTAGCTCAGTTGGTTAGAGCATGGTGCTGATAATACCAAGGTCCAGGGTTTGATCCCTGTACTGGCCAGCCACCAAAAATAAAAACAAACAGCAACCAAAAAAAAAGGTAATTTAAGAGACTAAAGCATTTAAAACAACAATCATTTGTTTATGTTTTTGGACACACAATGTATAAAGATGTAATTCTGTGAAACCAACAACTTAAAGGGGTGGGGTCAGAGATGTAAAGGAGCAGAACTTTTGTATGTTACTGTAGTTAAACTGGTATAAATTCAAATTAGAGTGCTATAACTTTAGGATGTTTAATGTAATCCCTATGGTAACTGTAGTGGATTGAACTGTCCCCCAAAACTCACTGAAACTTAAATTGTGTCCCCCAAGTTTTATGTATTAGAAACTTAGCCCCCACTGTGACTGTTAAAAGGGTGGGAAATCCTATTATGGTAATTAAAAGGTGGAGCCCTGAAGAGGTGATTGGATTGTAGAACCATGCCATAGTGAATAGATTTAAAATGGTGGTCAGGGGCATGGTTCTGAGGGCTTTAAAAGGAGAGGAGAGTCTGTGTTTCTCTCTCTGCTCTCTCTGCTTCCAGCATCTTGCAATGTGAGACCCCTCGGCCACTGTCACCACCACCAGATGGACTTTGGATTTCCTAGCCTCAGAAACTGTAAGCAGTAAATTTTGTTTTCTTTATAAATCACCCAGTTTCAGGTATTCTGTTATAGCAACACAAAACGGACTAATACAGTAACCACAAAGAAAATAGCTATAAAATATACACAAAGGGAAATCATGGAATTAAAACATTACACTACAAAAAATCAACTAAACACAAAAGAAAAGAGTAATGCAGGAAACAAAGAACAAAAAAGCTATGACATTCAGAAAACAGCAAAACGATAGAAGTCCCTCCTTATTAGTAATTACTTTAAGTGTGAATAGATTACACTCTCCAATCAAAAGACAGAGGTTGGCAGGATAGATTTTAAAAACATGATCCAATATATGCTGTCCATAAGAGACCCGCTTTAGATCCAAAGGCACAAACAGATTGAACCTGAAAGGCTGGAAAAAGATATTCCATACAAAGGGTAACCAACAGAGAGCAAGGGTGATTATACTACTATCAGACAAACTAGATTTTAAATCAAAAAAACTTACAAGAGATAAAGAAGGACGTTATATATTAATCAAAGGTTAATACAACAAGAATATATGGCAATTATAAACATCTACATACCTAATAACAGACTATCAAAATATGTGAAACAAACATTGACACAATTAAAAGGAAAAACAGACAGTTCCACAATAATAGAGGCTTCAATACCCTACTCTCAATAACGGATAGAACAACCAGACGGAAGATAAGCAAGGAAACAGATGACTTGAACAACATGATGTACCAACTAGATCTAATAGACATATACAGACACTCTACCCAATAACCAGAATACACAATCTTCTCAAGTTCACATGGACATTCTCCAAGACAGAACATATTTTAGGCCACATTATAAAGTCTCAATACACTTTAAAAGATAAAAATAATACAAAGTATCTTCTTCAACAACAATGGGATGAAATTAGAAATCAGTAACAGAAGGAAAACTGGAAAATTTACAAATTTGTGCCAATTAAATAACACACACTTAAACGACCAATGGATCAAACAAGAAATCAAACAAGGAAAATTAGAAAATTAAATTAATATCAAAACCACAGTAAGATACCATGTCACACCCAGTAGGATGGCTACTATTTTAAAAAAACCCAGAAAATAACAAGTGTTGGCTGTTAGTAAGAATGTGAAATGGTACAGCCACTGTGGAAAACAAAATGGTAGTTCCTTGATAAATTAAAAATAGAATTACCATATAATCCAGCAACTCCACTTCTAGATATATACCCAAAAGAATTGAAAGCCAGGTCTTGAAGAGATATTTGTACACATATGTTCATAGAAGCATTTCTCACAATACCTAAGATGTGGAAGCAACAACCCAAGTGTCCATCAACAGACGAATGGATAAGCAAAATGTGGTATACAAAAACACACACACATAGAGAAACACTATTCAACCTTAAAAAGGAAGGAAATTCTGGCATGCTACAACATGGATGGGGACATTATTCTAAGTGAAATAAGCTAATCACAAAAAGACAGATACTGTATCATTCCACTTATATGTGATGTACCTAGAATAATCAAAATCATTGAGAAAGAAACTGTCATGTGGTTGCTAGGAGGCAGGAGGAAGACGGATGGGGAGTTATTGTTTAATAGGTACAGAGTTTCAGTTGTGCAAGATGAAGCGTTCTGGAGATGGATGGTGGTGATGGTTGCACAACGGTATGAATGTACTTCATAGAAATGATTAAGATAGTAAAATTTATGATATGCATATTTTTCCACAATAAGAAAAACTGAAAGAAAATAAAGTGCAAAAATTTAAAACCATATAATATACGGGGGTGGCCAGTTAGCTTAGTTGGTTAGAGCGCAGCCTTGTAACACCAAGGTGGAGGGTTCAGGTCCCCATACCGACCAGCCACCACCCCGCAATAAATAAATAAATAAAGTGCACAACTCAATGGTTTTTTTAAAAAAATAAAATAAAACCGTACAACATAAGAGAATATTTTACAACTTTGAGATGGAGAAAGCTTTCTTAAAATAGAAAAAGTACAAACCATTAAAGGGAAATATTAATTAAATCAGCCACATTTAAACATAAAATGTCTGTTTATTAAAATATACCATAAAAAAGGCAGAGTCACATCACAAAGTGGCAAAAAAGATCTGTAAGACAAATTATCAACAAAGGACTTATATACAAAATATGTAAAGAACTCACACAAAGCAAGAAGAAAAAGAAAACCTAATAAAAAATGGGCAAAGAGCAAGCAGGCACAGAGTAGAAAATATGAATAGCCAATAAATGTATGAAAATATGCTCACACCTCACTGGTCATCAGTAAAATGCAAATTGAAACCACCATGAGATATTTCACCCTATTATAATACCAAATGTGAGTGAAGATGTAGACTGGAAAAAATATTATGTAGAAAAATACATTCTCTAGATTTCATTTGTATTAGGTTCTTAAAAATATAAAACTAAATAATATATTATATAGGGATATATGTACTTATTTATAGCAAAACTATAAAAATGATCAAGGAAGTGAGAAATACCAATTTATGAAAGCGTTTGCTTTTGGAGAAGGGTAAGGAGAGGTTTCTATTAAAGAGCGGCACACAACGAGTGACAAAATATCAGTAAAGTTCTATCTTTTCAGTTGTGGGGGGCACAGTTACTCATTATTATTCTTTTTAAAAATGAACAGAAAAAATAAACTGAACATATATGTATTGTATGTTCTTTGTATATAGATATGTTGCATAAGAATTTTTTTATGTAAAAGAAGAAGGCACTCTAAATCTAAAACCTTTTTTATGACTGGAAGTATCTCACAGTGGGTCGTTTTCTTGATGATCGTAGGTTCTATTTATGATCTAGACACTAGTCCGAAAGATAATAAAGACTGTAAAGTTTGAAATGGAGCAAAGGTGCAACCCAGGAGTCATCAAGACAAGGTGTAAGCAGATGTTAAGTATAAAAAATACATATCTATAGGAAAAGTGTATTAAAAACTCATGATTGTTTTTAATCTTTCCTCAGAAAACAAAACCATAAACCTAAAATTTAATTTTCCACAAACGCCTTTTCAACAAATGGACATTTCCTATACTTACTATGAAGCTGAGATAGGTTTTTTTTAAAAATGCAGGCAAAGCTGACACTTTAGTGCAAGCACTATTTTTTCCACAACAATATTGCACATCAGTTTCGGTTACATTGTAGAAAACTCAAATTCCCATGAGGTATCCCAAGTTTTTAAGCAACTTTAATAAATAAAAACAAACAGGTGTGCACTTCTGTTTTGTTGCTAGTGGTACCTCAGCTCTAGCCCAGCAATGAAAACTGTTTTCTGGGTTACTGTTTCTGATACTCATCTGTCCCCATTATTTTCCACAGTAGCACATTCTTTACCTACTTTTCTAGTCCAAGGTGATCAAGTTTACAGAGCATTGATTTCTTATACCAGCCAAATCCTAGAGGCTTGTTGTGGCACCTTTTGACATACTATTCTAGTTCCTTGTCCTTATTACATGGACTGTGGAAGCAAACAACCCTAGATCTATAATTTACAAATTATGGTACCTCTGGCAAGTTACTTATGCTCTCCTAATCTCAGATTTCTTATACATTAAAATAATAATAATAATGCCTACCTTTGAAAAATTTACTATTAAGTGCTTAAATTTACTCAAACTTCTTGTTAAGTGTAGATTTAGGTACTGGTGGTGGGATTCTCAGTTCTACTTAACCTGCTTCCCAGTCACATCTCTGGGTAGGATCTTCAAACACCATCCCCAACTCTGGTGGTCAGCAAAGTTTTTCTCTTTTCTAGCTTTCATGGCCCCTGCAAGACCTAACAGGTTTCTGGCCACTCAGATAAAAATAATACCTGTTACATAGTCCTAAAGGGTCCTTATCTGGATTTTACCTCGCCTGTACAGATTCTGCAAATATCTTTCTTGCCCTTTTCATGGGAATCACTGTATTTTTCAATTCTGGATTGTCCACCTTGACCCTCTGCCTTTTTATTTCTATCTGAAAAATATTTTCTCAGCTAAATGGTAAGGTGAGTTTACTGGCTCCTTTTCAAAGCTATCACTAGAGTTTTGTTTTTTTTTTTTTCTCATCAGAGACCTCTGGCTTTTATGGGGGCCTGTGTTCTCTATTATCCTCACACCCTGCCCCATTCTCTTATAAAAACACTCCATAGCATTATGTTCCAGAAAATAATTTAGGGGAAAACTATAGATTCTAATCTCAGTCCTCTAAACTTACTAAACATATGACTTTCATCAAGTCATGTAATATACCTGAGACTTAGTTTTTCCATCCGCAAAATAGAGAATAACGTATCCTAAGATGTATTATTACTTAGGAGGCTAAAGACCAAATGCAGTAATGCAGATGAATGTGCCTCGAAAACTGTAGTTCTATACAATGCAGAAGGTAACATCCATTCAATAAAGAGGCAGTATGGAATAGTGGTGAAAGAATCTGAAGTCAAACTGCCACATTTGCTATCTCTACCTTTTAATATGTAAAATGAGGATTATGGTACCTACCTCATGATATTAGCTCAATGATGTTAGCTACCACTGCTATTACTAAATACCTACTGTGTGTTCGGCATTGTACTAGGTGCTGGTAATAAAATGGAATAAAGACAGGCACAGCTAACACCGTTGCTAAAATCTCTATCTCCTACTCCATATGCCACATTTTCCAAGTCATTTATATCATATATACTTTACAGCAAAGAAAATCTGAGTAGTGAAGTATTTTCATAGAACATCAAGCCAAGAGTCCAGGATTCCACCATTTCTTTTCCGTGAAAATTTCCAGTGAACCCATAGTGACTCTAGTATTTGAAATGCTCCTGATGCCTTCTGGTTAAACTATCTGGGATATTTTTCTATTAAACATAAATAATCTAAGATGGTGTTCTTAAAGTAACATCCAAAGACCATGTGCTTCTCAATTACCTAAAATGCTGATTAAAAAGCAAATTCCTAGGTCTATTTCAGACCTGTTGATTCAAAGGCTCTGTCTGGAAGATGCGGAAATCTGCATTTCTAATAAGTTCCCAATGTCATTTTAATGCAAATCTCATTTGAGAACCGCATCCCCAAGGCAGGGCGGGGGGGGGGCACAACCCACTACATAAGAAATCTGTAACCAAAGGAGATACAGAAGAATAACGGTCCAAAACTTCACAAAGGAGGAAAATGTTAATCAGAATAAATTTTCATATGCCTGTCTCTTAACAGGGTGGAGTCAACAATCCATGGGAGATCAAGATCAAAACTGATTTGAACATATGCACCTTAAATGTGAGTGTTCATGAAATTTCTATTGTAGAGGCTGAGGGGAAGGGTGGAAAGGGGATACTCTGAAAATGCTTACCCGAATTTCGGGGGGGGGGGGGGGGGGCACAACCCACTACATAAGAAATCTGTAACCAAAGGAGATACAGAAGAATAACGGTCCAAAACTTCACAAAGGAGGAAAATGTTAATCAGAATAAATTTTCATATGCCTGTCTCTTAACAGGGTGGAGTCAACAATCCATGGGAGATCAAGATCAAAACTGATTTGAACATATGCACCTTAAATGTGAGTGTTCATGAAATTTCTATTGTAGAGGCTGAGGGGAAGGGTGGAAAGGGGATACTCTGAAAATGCTTACCCGAATTTCAGAAGAAGCATAGACAGTGGTGTTATTGCGATAGTCACACCCACTAAAATGGGGGTTCGATGATCTCAGAAATTCAGCCAAGCAATCAAAGACCTCTCCAATCCAACTCTCCACATCTACCACAAACCTTGGATAATGTCTCAAATGTAAAACTTATCTACCGGGGTGTCAAGTTGATCCTGTGATCATCAGAACAATCAGGGACAAGGAGATATATGGTCTTTTAATAAAAGCAAACCGAAACGACAAATTAAAATGTACATGTGTGCCTCTTGGTCAGATAGTTATAGAAGACATCACCGAAACACAGAAAAGAATCAAGCAGCTCCAAATTCGAACTTTCTAACAATTCAAAGCTAATGAACAAAATATTTCTCTACTCACCAAGCTATAGTGGCCTGAGATCCGCTCTGGCTAAGATAATAAAATGCTTTAGAGGGCTTTAATTCCTAAGATGCTGGTGAATATAGCACTGTGACTGCAAGAAACCCGGGAGCCCAAGGCGGAAGACGCCGAATGTGCGCATACTAATCGCCAGAAGCAGGTCTGGAGCAGCAGAGCGGGCGGGGCCGCGGTTTCTCCCTCATCACTGCGCTCCTCTTCCCCGCCTGCGTGAGCACCGCCCCCCACTCGCGGCGTGAACCCACTGGGCCTAGCCTCTCCTTTCCCCTCCCCTCGGCCTGGTGCTGAATCATGAGCCCAATATCTCCAAAAGGTAAAATCAAAGAACAAAGCCACCCTTGGGACTGCTCTGAATGGGGTACCAGGTCAGGGTGGTGCAGAAGGCTGGACACTACAACTTTGCCCCCCTTCTTCTCAAATTCCTCCACCTAACCCCCAAATTGAGTGCTGCAGTGCTTGGGAACTCCCAAGAAGGTGCCCCTTCTCCAGGGTTGCTTGGGTCTGCAACGCTCGGTCGGGGACTCAGCGCTCTCCGCCTTATTGTTCCAACGAGCCTCCCGCCCGCGGGGAGCCCGCGCCCTGCCGGACCGGCGAGCTCGCAGCTCCGGAGGAAGGGGGGTTGGGTTTCCGCCTGCTCTAGATCCCCGACCCCTCGCCCTCTTCGGCGGGGTAACAGCAGCCCCCTGCCCACCCTCATCGCCTTCCTTCCAACCTATCGCTAAGGCGGAACCTACGAGCCCCCGGAGGCGCCCGATGGGTGCTGTCCAAATGCTGGGAGGAGGCGGGCGCAGGGTGGGGGAGAAGCAACTGGAGGACCGGCCTGCGCGACGCTGCAGCCTTCGCTCCGGACAGCGCGATTCCGGCGACGCGGGTACCGCTCGGCTGTGGTGCCTCCGGCCCAATAGGGCCCGTCTCCCAGCCGTGGGCACTGGCACCGAGCAGCCCTTGGCCCTCCTTGTCTCCAGAAGCAGACAGCGAAGAGCCAGACCCCGTGCAGCCTGCAGAAGTTACCATTGCTACTCACCCCAGCTGTTTCTATCCCTGCGGTTCTTGGCCATGATGGTCCGGAGACTGGTGGCGATGAGGCGCTGTCACTGCGTTCGCGGTCCTCTCTTGGGCCGCAGGTTGCTGGCGGTGGCAGGCTCTGTGCCCGTGCTGGGCGCAGTTCGCTCAGATTCTGAAGATGTTGCTGTGGCGCTGGTGGGAAGGAGTGGGGAGGAAAAGGGAGGAGGGAGCGGATGAACCACGCTCAGCATCACAAGCCCGAGTTCACACAAATACCAGCGTCACTCCCTCCCTACCTCAGCCCACCCCCACTGTGTGAAAACAGTGACAGACGATGTACTGCAACATTTTCAATGGAAAACACACACAAATAAACAGCACCTCCTTGTCATTCCCTTAAAGAATTTAACAGCATTATCTAGTCACGGAAATACACAAACCGATATACTGCATTATTCTGTATGCTCAAATACCTGTTTCCTAAAACAGTTACGCGTTAGTACAAACATGCTGGTAACATATATATAGCCAAAGAAGTTAAAATAATCTGCATTTATCTACCAGGCACCAGTATTTTTTCCATTTTAAATGCAAGGTCATGTTAGTAAAGAGGGTATCATGTATTTTTGCATGTATATACTGAACAGGTCTGTCTTTAAAATTAGGAGAGCAAAATTTAGATCAAGAAGATCAAGATAAATGAAAGCCGGAGATTTATCATAATCTATAACTAACTCAATGTCTAGTGGGCCAAATTTCCTACTAGATTTGCTAAGATAAATTCTGCAGTTATAGTGCAATAGCAACTATTTAAAGTAAAATCATACTACATAGTCTGGGTAGGCCTTGGCAGTCACAAAGGTTAAAGACAATTTTGAATGAAAAGCAAAAGGCATTAAATATTTTTTAAAATATTCTCAATCTCACCCTTTTCACTGCTTTCTTCCTCTGCCTACAAATTTGTTTTCACTATCCTAGAAACACTGTCCCTTCGTGTTACCTGACCCTCAAGATACCATCATCCCATTCCTCACTTCCTCAGTTTTCTCCTGCATTTGGTTGTTTCCCACACTCTCTATTATCACTTCTCCTTAGGAGATCACTGCTAGCCTCTTAATGACTAGATTGATGGTCTCTGCTTAATCCTCATCATAAGCAACTCCTCACTCTATACTCAGTGTAATTTACTATGATGGCTTCAGACAGGACCTGCATGCTATGATCCCCAAATATATACTCCTAGTCCTATGGTCATGGAAGGAGAGAGAAACATTATACTGGAGCTGAGTTTGTAACTGCCTAAGGCTATCCCCACTGTGTTTTCCTATTGACACTTCTAAATCAACATGTCTGAAACCAAACTCTCTCACCTACCACTGCCAAATATTATGCAGTCCATATTTCAGTTAATGATTCTGGTGACCTCAGAGCCATGAACACTGTAAGCCAAATTTACCTTACAGTGTTAAAGGATGCTGTGTTCAATAGAGTAGTGTTCCCCAAACACTAATGAAACAACACAGGAAGATAGAAATTATTTCACCCCTGTACCTATGAACCAAATTCACAGAACAAAAAGAAGTGTGTTCTGCTTTTCTTCTTGTACTCCTTAACTTTAATTCTCAGCTCACATTCTAGCCTGCAAATCCCTTTCAGGCAAATTCCATTAAAAAGAAGAGTATTGTACATTCCACAAAACAAACAAACAAAAATTATATAATTCAATATCTATTTCTAAGTGAAAAAAATTAATTTTAAAAATTCTTTTGCTTTGTAATTAACAATAATCTGTGGGATAATACTCTGAGACTGTGTGAATTACAAAAAAAATGCTTCAATAAATAACTGTACATATGTTTTCTTTTTGCTGTTGGCCAAGAACTTTTCATCCAATGATTTTAGCATCCATCGATATCCTTGTCTGAATCAATTTTACAACAGTGATTTTAAAATGAGGATTTTTAAATAGTTATATCACTTAGTTTACATTTTACATTTAGTACCTGGCATTACTTCTCCCACCTTTGTTTGTTGAGTATCACTATGTATTCACGCAATCTAAAAAATAAAGAAATAAATAGATTGTGTTACTATCCATTACCATCATTGTTCCTTTTAATGTTCAAATTGCCCTAAATTTGGCCAATCAGAGTCCCTTCAAGTCAGCTCCTGTGTCCTTTTAATATATCCCTATTTGTCTTCGAGCATTTCCTTGCTTTCTGGCACAAGGAAATATTTTTGGTTTCCCTTGTATTTTCCCTGCCTCAGAACTAGAATTAGCCCTTTCTCTAAGAAGCTCTCACTCCTTTTAATGAGAAAAGGTATTTAGAAAACAAGATCTGGGTGCTAGTTGTGCTCACTGCTGGCTGAAGTGTCACTGTTTCTAGACCCTGGACATAGCTAGAACACAGTTATGTTTTTAAATCATGAGTTTAATCTACTCTGAAGAAATACCTTCAACAGTATAAAAATAAAAATATACAGGGTTAGTTATTGAACATTTTTTATAATTGCAAAATAGGAAACAACCTAAATGCCCATTAATAGAAGAGTGGTTGAATATACTATCATACATCTATACAATGGAATAATATGCAACTGTAAAAGAGAATACAGAAGATCTTATGAACTGATGCCAAGTGACTTCCAGGATACACCATTAAATGGGAGGAAAAACCAAAGTGTGAATGGTGTATCCTTCCTGTTAATAAATAAATAAATAAATGGAAAAATAAATGTATCTCTTCATCTATGCAAAATAACTACAGCAAGAATATACCAGAAACCAATGAGATTGGGTACCTACAGGAGATAGGTGGGAATAGGGTAGAAACAATGGGAAAATGAGAATAGTAGGGGACTGACACTTCTCTAAGTGTAAACTTTTTGTATAGCTCGGACTCTTAAAACCATGGTAAAGTCTCACATTCTCCAAAATAAATAAATAATTAAAATTAACCGGACTATGCGCAGAACTAAAAATGGAACAGTTTTAAAAAAAACAGTGAACCTAACTGTATTAAAGTCAAATAACATAACTACACTGAAGGGTGTAGGGAAAAAAGAACCTGAGGAACTTTAGAAAGCAGTATTTATGATTCAATAAATTAGGTAACACCCAGTTCATAAAGAGCAGTTCATGTCACATAGTCACTTAGTATCCCATGGTCAGGTTTTTAGTCTTCTACCAAGGCCTGGGGCAAGCTAAGAATTGCCTTTCAAATGGAGTATAGCTGTCAGCAGATGAGGGCATGTTCTTATTCCTAGGACCCTAGGGATCTACATTTGGATTCTCCTATTGGCCTTGCAAGAGACTCCATATAGTATCTTTATTTACCTCTGGGTCTTCTGAGTCCTAAAACCCAAGTATCAGGGCAGACTGCACCATAGCCTGGACCTTCTGTGGGGTATTACATTGTCCCAAATCTCATGAAAAACTGTCAGTCATATAGGTTACATGGTAAATGGGTCAAAGAGCAGCAAATGCAGTATACTGTCTTCAAAATCCAACAGGCCAACCAAACATTGTGCAACCAAACATCTTTCTTTGAGATGTATGATGCAAGGTGGAGCACCAGAACTCTACTAGGTTAGTAGAAATTTCACTAATGTGGCAGGTCCCTGAACTGTGTTTATACCATCCGCTGGTATAAGGTTCTTTTTAAAGTATCTAGGGTGGCAGCTACTTCCTGCTCACCAGGCCCAATTTGCATAATATCATCAAGATAATAGACTATCATGATGATCTGTCATTGGATGTCAAAGAAACAAAGGTCCCTCTGGAATGATACTCTATCATTAAACAGAAGTGTTTAAATAGTCCTGACAACGTCAGTACTGTTGCAGTCATGTGAAGGCAATTGCTTTTGATTATTTTTGCTGATAAGAACTGAAAAGAAAGCTACATTTTAGGTATCAAGGGCTGTGTTGATTTGCTCAAGTAAAGATTCCACATGTCGAACTACAACTATGATTGGCATCAACATTTTATTAAATTTTTAATAATCCAAAGACATTCTCTAAAACTAATTTGGTTATTGTATGAGCCAGATGAGTTAAAAGAGAACGACTTGCATCTTTCAGCTCTTTAATGGGGTACTAATCTCTGTAATTTCCCCAGTGATAAAGTTTAATTTTGGTTTTCTACTTTGGTACAGGGGAAGGGTTAACTAGAGAAGTTACACTTGGCCATACCAATCATAAAAGCCCTTATTCTACATAAAACTAATGTAGGGATTCTGCTATTCAATATACATACACTTTGGGACTGGAAAAAGAACCCCAGAATGGATCTTCAGTCCCATTCACATACTGTGAAATAGACCTGGACCAAGACTACACTTGACTTTCTTAAATATCTACTCTGATCACTGGAATTCTAGTGGAATTTTGAGACCGCAGGGATCAGTGTTCAGGGCAAATATCTGTTAACTTCCAGAAGGTGTGAGAATTTCCCCTTCCTCAGTTCACAATCATCCTGGTAAAAGGTTACCAGTCCCTCTGGAGATGGCCTCAGAGAAAATCCATTGTTTATACCTGGCTGCAATGCAGCATCTTCCTCAAAGGAACTTGGCCTCATCCTTCATTAAGGGACAGCAACTTTGTGAATCGGTTTAACTCCAGGAATTGGGTAATATATCTTGAATCTCTATTACAGTGACTTCAGTTAGGTTTCTGTCCATCAGAATTTTTCCACTTAACATATGTCAAGCCCTACTTAAGTAGGCTGATGGTTTCACTCATTCCTAGAGACTTGGGGATCAATAGGCCACCACCACATATCCTTGCAATCAAAACATCCTGATTATCATTTCTTCCTGAGGGTTATCCTGGCAACTGTGCTAAACATGTCTTTGACAGTTAAGCCACCTGGCCTCTACCAGGATCTCAATATTCCCACTAAACTCACAGATCTCAATTTCATTGTGGCATCCCAATCATCCTCTCCAACCTATTAAGGACAGATGCCAAAGCATTTTTCAAGGACAGCTGTGCCTCCTCACTCAATGTCTCAATAAAGGTAAATTGTAATGAACCCTCCTGGGGGTGGTATAGATAGAGCATGACTAAGCAGGATGCACATAATAAAGCAGGATCAACATTCCCATCTCCCTGAGCCTTCAGATTCCTTCCTCTACAGCATGCCAAGGAAATTCTGGCTTCTCAGCATATAGACTGTAAGCTATCATTGAGTATAAGCTTCAAGCAACCCATTTAGAAGGACTCCCAGGTGCTCAGATCAACACATCAAATCTGAATCCCTGGTAGGTATTTGTCAAGATACTGTAACTTCTTCAGCGTACAAGCTCTCTCTTCTGAGAACTGGCCTTGTACTTCTCTATCAGGGCTATACTGAATCTCTGTATAACTCTTCTTCAAAGTTCTCACCCTCATTCATATCTGCTCAAATGCCCCCATTCCATGTCACAGTGTCCCAGACCTTCCCCACCAGTGCCCTTACCTTAGCATAACGGAACTGGATCTTACATTTAATTGACGTTGCAACTCTGTAGCCATTACAGTCAGGCCCTGGGCTTGATGCTCAGCCATATCTTCCTGGCAGCTATAACAGATAGTAAGTTTTTTCAAAGTTGTCAAAGAAGCTTTTTGATTTTCTAATCATGCCTTACGTTTAGAACTCAAGGCTCTCTCTTTGTCTTTTTCCCATATTCTCACAGAAGCAGTCAGAGCAGCCAAGTGACACTACGGTTTTAGTAATCATTACTGCCACAGCAGCTAAGTGCTCCAGATTGATCTTCCAATGCTGTGCCTTCCACTGGCACTCCATCTTATGCCACTACCGATGATTATTTGAGTAATTGAGATGCCACTTCATGCTATGGAATCCCATTGTTCCCTTTTCCTTGGCAAGTAGTTTATATGGGTAATCATCAGATATGTGAGTAATACTATCCCAGAAAGTCATTTTGAGGGTCTCTGTTCTGAGGCTATTTCCAATTCCTCTAACTGTTATCAATGAGGGTTCTGAGAAGAAAGAGATAGCACAGAAAGAGAATCTAATGAAAGAATTATTTATAAAAATGAGGATAGGGTTAAGGGAATCAACAAGGGATAGTGAGGCACTGTGAGACTAGTAACAGTGGGAAGTTATTGTCATCCTTGCCCCAAAGGAACAAAGAAAAGGAGAACTTGCTGGAATCTTGCAAGAGCTATATAGCTGTAGGAAAGGGCCACAGCCAGGCATTATGGTCTCTTCTGCTTCTAACACTAGTCTATATGAACTGTAGGGCAACTTCAGGTACCCCTTCTGAACATTATACTGATTATAATGTAAGGAAAGTGATAAGAAACAGCATAAGATTATTTGTAATTTGTTATCTTTTCTTGGTTATGGAATTTATAGACAGAACTAATTTGTGAGTTCAATACAGAAACCCTCCCCCTACTCTCATATAAACCTTAAAACCACCCTAAGGATCAAGGTTTATAGAAACAGTTTCTTTTTTTTTTTTTTCCTTTTTGGTGTCCGGCAACGGATCGCAACCCTCAGTGTCGCGCCCGTACCGGACCGGACCGGGACCGGCAATGGGATCGCAACCCTTGGTGCTGCGCCCGCACCTCGCTCAGCCAGTGAGCGGGAACTGGTCTGTATGTGGGATCCGAACCCTCAGCGGGAGTGCCGCCGCGCTCCCAAGCGGCGCACTGTAGCAGTGCACCACCGGGCCGGCCCCAGAAACAGTTTCTTAACATATTCGATTATCAATTCAAGCTGGATAAAAAAGGGATGTGCACTGCCTTCATCACCACTTCTTTTTAAAACTCTCATCGTAATGACCTGATACTGATTTTGAATGAGATACATGTTCTATTGCTATCAAACAATAGAACAAAATATAAGAATTGTCCTATACGTGGAAAACACGGTTTTTGTCTGAGCCTGGCCCTAATTAGTAACGGGAAAAATAGTTTAACAATAACTATTTGAAAATCCAAATCATAATTGTGGTAATGTCTTCTAACATTTGATTTATATTTAACAAATCTATAGACCATCAACTCAGTCACATAGAATTACACTTTACAACTAGTTTATGTTGGAAGACTCATCAGGAGATTATACTGCTTAAACCTATATGTTCCATAAACTAAAATTATTGTCCTTATGCTCTGTCCTGTCATACTTGAAGGTTTTAATTAGCTATTTTCCCTTGGATAATAAATTGTGAAACTTAGCGATGTAGAAGTTACAAAACTTCATGTTCCCAATTTTTTAAATTCAGCCTTGGCTAAAGTTAGAGTTGAAACTAGAGGCCACAGATTACAATTAGCATTTTACTGAAGAACTTTGAAAGAAGGGAAAAAAACTGCAAAGCATAGAGCAAACCATTATAGCCTGTTATACAGATGAGAGTAAAAGCTGGAAAATATTTACACGTCAGATATCATGAAGACACTAAGAATATATGATATAGGTTAGGACAAAGGACCTACAAAGCCATATTATTCTTATTCCATACCTTGTTATTATAAAATTGCATAGTTTATAAGAAACTCTCCTGTTAGCTACCTATAATGGTTTATTATTATATAACTCTCAACCTTGAAACTATGTACTTAATTGTTAATGATATAAAATTAAATTTACTAACTATATGTTTATTTTAAAGAAATTGAATTTGAAAATGTTTTGACAACCATGTAATGTTTAACCCACCATCTACGACTTCACTAATCTTGTTAATATTAACTCAACCAGTATTAAAAAATCCTTACGATTATTTTGGAGTTAGTATAAAGCAAATGCTTTCCTCTTTGCTTTATTTGTGGTACAAGTAAAATAATGATTATAGCAGACACATTTTTTAACCACCACATAGAATCTTGACATTTTCCATGCTACCTGCCTCTGGGTTGATGGTCAAAGCATATGGATCTGCCATTACCGGCAACATAAAATATCTGAATTCCTGAAGCCTATGACCTCAAACTTTTTATCGCCTAATTCATTTTAAATGCCGTATTTCAAGAATAACATGCTTGAAGGATTGTCAGCAGGATATTTATCCTTGTTTCAAACTGGGTATTCAGAATTTCCACTTTCTGAAGGCTCATGAGATAAATTTTTCTGAAGTCTTACCATCAGGAAAAGATGTGCCTCTCTTGATCAATTGATTCATCTCACAAACACTAAAAAACCCTCTGTTTTGGCCAATTTGTTGCATTGTTTTGCGTTTCCTATTTTCCTTTTCCTTAACTTCATTCACACTGGTTTCCTCACTTACTTATTTTTATCTTGTGTTATAGTATGTATTGTCTGTATGCTGCCTTAAATTCTCTGTGAAATAATGCAGGTATAAATAAGTAATAACATAAATTTCAGACTAGAGAAAGGATCAATGCTTTTAATAAGACCAGAGGGGGTAAAACCCAAAACAAATCTATGACAGTAAACATGTACTAAGATACCAATAGAACATTTGAAGAGATTTTGAGTCACTGAAGCCAAAAGTATGTGCCCACCAAAACAAGTGCCAAGAAGCTTTGAAAGAAGGAACTGTTCTTCAACATTTTTTTCAATGCAGCCAACACATAGGCTTTGTCCATGGAGCATGTAAGTCTGGGCTTACTTATGTTCCCTAAATAAGTACTCTTTGTGCATAGAGCGCACACGCACACACACACAAAACATATTACCCCTGTCCTGTTAAGGTGTGAATTTAATTTCTACATTATATAATTGATTACAATTATCAACAATAAGGAGCATATTTCCCAAGAAAAGACTTGAATTGGATGTTTAAAGCCACATGCTAACATCTGCAATTTGTTCTTTTACGCTTTTTCAGTAACTGAATGCAGTGGCTGTTATCTGACTTGTCTGTTCATAACCTCTACTACACTCTAGAAATAACTTTGCCAATACGCATAAAGCTAACAATTTAATTTCAACCTTCAGAACAAGACTGGAAATGAAACTATAAAACAACTTGTGAAATATCAGCCAACTCACTTCCCTGAACTCCTGTTCCATACTCTGTGCATTAAGTATTTTTAAATCTCTTATATTTGATAACCCTCTTTACAATCCAGTAAAATGCTTTATAAACACTTTCTTGGGAGTCAAATGCAAAACCTTATACTCTTCAAGCTGTAGATAAGGACGTTGAGAAGTTGCCAAATAGGATGTCTTGTCCCAGATAACATACTGAGGAAGTGGTAGAGCCAGAACGAAGTTGTGTCCCCTGACTTTGTTTTAGCTTCTGCAGAACTCCTGATCCCATTAAAGGTGCAATACCAGCGGTGAGATACCACGTGTGCCCAACGGGCATAAAGGCCATTCAGACTTCCGGGGAATTCAGGCTTTCATTAATATCTGAGAAAAACCCAGCAGAAGACAGGTTGTGCAGGTGTGCAATGCAGTCTCAAACTGGTACCACTGGGAATGGTTTGCAAAACAGGAAGGTGCAGTAGGGTGTGTCTCGGCTTAGTTAACCTGGCACTCCCCCACCTTCCCCGGAGCTCCACTGCCAGGTTACTTCTGGCCCAGTGCCCTCCACGTACCTTTTCCGTGTAGAACTTGGAGGGCTGCGTTCCCATCGCCCTCGTGCCCACCCTTCTCCCTCTATCCGTCAACCTCCAAGTTTCCCTGACGAATCTGGGGACGGTTTAGACGAGGGCCGTCGGCCTATGAATGCCCAGGGGTGTCCCTGACCCCCGGGAGTGGGTTGGAGAGCCTGCCCAGGCCCTGAAAGGACGCGCCCGGCTAGGGGGGCGCGGCGGCGCGGTCGGGAGGGTGTCGTGTCCTCACCAGGCCTCAGGGAGGCACTCTGGCCCCGCGGCCGGCGCGCTCGGGAGGGCCGCTGGGCGCCGACCCACGCTGGCCGGGAACGTGTCTCCCGGTGACGCAGCCTCGGGTGGGGAACGTGGTGCGGCGGCGGCGATCGTACGCGCCTCCGCCGCCTGTGAGAGGACGCGCGGTACAGCGGGAGGCGGCGGCGCGAGACTCA
>NW_007726798.1:496303-499684 GCF_000696425.1 Galeopterus variegatus
CCCCCCTCAGGTCCCGAGCCGCCCCTGGGCCGGGGCGGGCGGGGAGGACGAGCCGGGTAGTTCGCGGGCGGCCGCGGCAGGAAAGGGGCTGCGGGGCGTCGGGGACCCTTGTGGGCCCGCTTCTCCTCGGCCCTCGGCGGGACGGAAGGGAAGGGGCTGGGCCGCTCGGGGTCGGAGCCCGCGACGCCGACCCGCCTTTGCTCGTCCCTCGTGCAGGCGGAGCTGCGGGCGGAGGCTCCATGTTAGGAAGCCGCGCCGCTCGTCCTCATTAGCGGGAATCGGGGCGCCGCGGGCAGAGCCGGCGGGGGCCGGGCCCTGAGCGAAGATGGAGGCTCCGCTGCGGCCTGCCGCGGACATCCTGAGGCGGAACCCGCAGCAGGACTACGAGTTGGTCCAGAGAGTCGGCAGCGGCACCTACGGGGACGTCTATAAGGTGAGGCAGGCCGGGCCCTTTCCCTGCGGTCGGCTGGGTCCCGGGAACAGGGCCACTTTCTGACCAAGTATGGGGACAGGAGAGGATGCTTTTATTGTTGCATCTCGGGGAGGAAGCGGCCCGGGTTTCTTTTACCCCGTTCAGAGCACCCTCGATTTATTGCTTGTTCTAATCGCCACCAACAAGCAGAACTAACCACACCGTTGCAAACCTCTGTTGTCCTTTTTGTTGTATAAGGCTTTTTAAGGCTGATTTATGGTGTTGAAGGGAGTTTGAATCTGCTTATGGAGTTACACCGAAGGATGTTCTAGTGTTAGCATGGAAAAATGTTTCATGGAAGACAGTAGTCAGGAAAGAATGTTGACATTCAGACATTTGCATTTTTAAAATAAAACTTGTTTTAATGGGTGAGCTTGATTAAGAAGAGCCGTATGAAATCCTGTTTCTAAATTTTAACTATAATCAATCTAATATTGGGTCAAAATGAACTGTGTACAAATATTATCCCATGTAGAAAGGTGCTTTTCCTGGCAGAAGTTTGATCATTTGTATCTGGATTACGATAAAATGTTATATTAACTTGCTGGGTTTTTTCCTGCTTTAGCAGTTTTCACTCTGACATCCCATAGCCACGAGTGCTACTTTTTGTTGTGCTCTTTTGTATTACTTAAAACAAACAATGATGGTGAGTTACTCTTAATGTGGGATTTTCAAAAACATTGTAAAAGAACAAACCTAATTCCCTAAATCCACTGAGTTCTTGAAGGGTCATGAGGAAAGAGATTGTCTGAGATTGCCTTTATGCTTTTTGTTCTCTGTTCCAAAAAGGGAACATTAATGCAGCTCATATGCGGATTAAGACAAAGTTCCTTTGCTTTTTGCAATAGCTTTGTTTGTTGGGTTTGATCGTAATGTATATCCCACTATTCTAGACAACAATCCTGCTGAAATTGCCTTGTGTCATACGGGAAATTTACCAGTAGATTCCTCTGGGGTATATCATTGTTTTGCCCAGGTGGTAATATGGAAGGAAAACATCCCTTCATCCTACTTATTTGCTTTTTAAAAATTTCCTCCTTGCTAGTAGTAACAATTCAAGGTGGTGGTATAATAGCTCTAGCACTGTTCGATTCTACTGAGATGAACTGTGATGGATAGGCTTTTTATTCCTTAAACAGGCATTTGAGGATTCTGTACTAAGTAGGCATTGTTGTAGGTACTGAGGTGTTGAGTTGTGAATACCCAACTGGTGTGTTCACTGGCTATTGCTTGGTGAATACCTTTGAATTCAAAGTGGGTAATTATAACAGAGCCCTCTTCTTTATGTAAAATTAGAGATAGTTAACTCTTAATTGTTTATCCATGGAATTAACCATTTTGTGGCATGGTTTTTAAAACAGTGAAATTCCTATTTGCCTTCTCAGTCCTGTTTTTTTAGTGATCTTTGTTTTATGATTCACAAAATTATACCAGTTCAACTCAGTTCTTCTTAATTATACAATAGTCTGAATTCCAGTTCTTGTATATTTTCTTCTCCCTACTACAAAAAAATTTAAAAGCAGTATTTTCCCTCCAAACCTCACCCTTATTTCTTTATAGTGACTAAAGTAACCAACTGGAGTGGGATTTTATTCTTGCCAGGGAAAGCAAAGGGTTATATTAAAGGGGCAACTAATGCCTGCCTTTTACCCTTGGGGATCCCTGCCCTATGTCTCTCTTCCACAGCTCCTAAACAGAAGATCAAAGACTGAATATTTATCACACCCCACCTTTACCACCCCCCACACAACCCCACACATGGTGGCCTACCCTTACAATGATGCTCCTTCACACTTCCGTGTGTAGTCATTACACACTAGGCCAGCTCTGATACCTAAACATCCTGAAGACATTCATGGCCCCTTGTCTTTTTTTTTTTCCCCTTTGTTCTAATTGCCTGGAATCACCTACCATCCCTACTTCCCATTTCCACCTGTTGCTATCACACTTGTCCATGAAAGCCTTACTCAAATGCTCCTAAAGCAAGCCCTAGCCCCTCTCCCTTATCTCTCCAATTTCATCTGCTGCTAACCCCACCTCCCTCATTCTGCTCTAGCCAAACTGGCCTGTTTGCTGTTCCTTAAACATAATAAACATCTTCCCACCTATAGGCCTTGGTTCTTGCTATTTCCTCTGCTCAGAATGTCTTTCCCCAGACAGCAACGTGGCTTGCTCTCACTCCTTTCTTTTACACCCTCTCCATCTCTTCTTTCTCCTTTTTTTCTTTATTCTTATCATCTAACATAATGTTTAATTTATTTTTTCTTGTTTATTACCTATCTGAATCCACTAAAATAATCCATGAGGGCAGGGATTTTTGTCTGTTTTGTTCACTGCGCTATCTCTAATAGCACATAGAATTATACCTGGCACACAGAGTAAGTGCTTTCTAAAAATTTGATGGATGAATGAATGGCTATTGGTGATTCTGTCACCTAGTTCTCTGAGCAGATGCTTTTGAAGTCACAACACTAAGTTAGCATTTAATGCTCTGTGTATTCTTTTAATGTCTTTTATGATACTCAGTATATATACGAGGGTACTTCATAAAGTTTATGGAAAAATAGAATCAAAAGATAACATGAAATTCTTCCATGAACTTTTTGAAGTGCCCTTATATATTTTTATAAATATAAAATACATATATTTAAAAATAAATATTTTAAATTTTTAAAATTTTTTTTCAGTTCTCTGGGAAAATATTTCTGAAAAACTCTTTCATAGCATATCCATTGTTAGTGATCTAAGTCCTTTAGAATTTTGTCAGTTTATATTTACTCCTTAATATGCCTAAAAGCATGTAACATTCAGACAGTAGTGCTGAATTTTTTAAGCTCTGGGCAGTGAAAGTAATTTTACTATTCATCATAGTGTTTTTTTTTTTTTTTTTTTTTTTTTTTTTTTTTTTT
>NW_007726798.1:499721-510154 GCF_000696425.1 Galeopterus variegatus
GTGTTGCCCCCGTACCGGACCGGGGACCGGCAACGGGATCGCAACCCTCGGTGTTGGTCCCACGCCTCGCTCAGCCAGTGAGCGGGAACCGGTCCGCATGTGGGATCCGAACCCTCGGGCGGGAGCGCCGCCGCGCTTCCCAAGCGGCGCACTACCCAGTGCGCCACCGGGCCGGCCCTCATCATAGTGTTTTTGATGAGCTGAAAATCCTAGGAAGTCTTAGAAGTATTTTCAATCCTCAGTATAAACTAGTAAAATAACTACAGTGACGAGTAATGGAGGTAAATTAGTCACTGTTCTACTCAGATATTATCCCCACTTTTTCTTTTTAAGGATAAGATAGATAGCTCATGAAGCAAGAGCTTCAGAAGGACTGTAGCTTTAAGATTCTTTGTGAATTATTTTTATGTTCTTTGAAAACACAGATATCCTCTCAAGTTCTTGTCTTTCCTGAGAATTCCCAGGAGGAGAGAGCTCAATCTTAAACTGGCTATTCCCTGATTGAAAGAAGAGGAGGAATATAAAGATTGTTTTAGATAAATGGGGTAAATCAATAAGGGCGAGAGCAGGAAATGGTAGAGGGGAAAGAAACACAAAAGAGAGAAAGAATGTGGTGGTTGATGGATGAAAGATTAAATTTCAACTGAGCAAATTTTACTTTTAATTACTATAAAATTTTAAATCTGCTAACAGGAAGGGGAAAGTCTGGAGATTTAGTGTCTTTACTACTTTCTGTCCACAGTGATTTAAAATATTCACAGTATCATGATACAGTTCACAATTAATAGTACAAGACATTTGCACAATCTTTATCCAAATATTTGCATCAAAATTGTTTCCAGTGTAGATTCCAGATTTTTTTTTTTTACCTTTCATGGGATGTAAATTTAGAGTGGGAAACTCCATATATTTTTTTCTAATTGATTATTGATTCCTTTTTCTGATTGATTATAAAAGAGTGACATGTTTAGTTACAGGAAGACAGGAACAAATGTCTCTCGCACACCACCATATTATAGCAAACAGATGCTCAGTAAATATTGGTTGAATGACATTAGTTGTAGAAAGTTACCTGGAGATAAACACTGTTAATAAGTTAATACAGTTTATTTTGGCTTTTTTCCTAAATGTTTTTAAACCAATATGTTTTCAAAATGGCTTTTATATTTAATTTATGATTGGGATCATGATGTAGCTCTTTTTATGCTCGATTGGAATGATAGCATTTTCCCTAGTTATTAAATATTCTTCAGAAATACTATTATTTTAAAGGATCCATTGAATGAACCTTCATTAACTTAATCATTCTAAGTTTCATATTTATTTCCAATTAAAAAATTTTTTTTCTAATTATAAATGACGTTATAATTTCTGTAGAAATCATTGTCATGTTGTAGTCTTATCACTTTCGTGGGTTCTTCTGGTTGCTAAATGAGCTGGGTCTGCTGTAATGAATCCCTTCTTTATCTATGCCCTCCCTTTCTCTCCCCGAAGCCAAGAGTCAGAAGTCTGGAATGGCTTTAGGCACTTTGAAACATATCCCAGGGTTCCATTGTATAGAGACAAAGCTTGATACATCACAACACTTCTGTAAGCATTCATTCATTCAAGAAGTATTTATTGAGTGCTGACTGTGTGTTAGGGTATGGGGATGCAGACACGAGAAAGTACACTCAAGGAACATATAAGTTATTCAGGAAAACAGACGTGTAAACATTCGTAATTTGGTAAGTGCCATGGTAGAAGAGAAGTAGAAGCAATACCCAAGTCTGTCTTTATTGGGGATGAGGGAAGGGAGGAGAGGAGAATGAACCAGAGAACATTAACAGAGGAAGGTGCATTAAGTGGATTTTAAAAGAATGCAGGGTGGTTTCTAGGTGGACAACATGGGAAAAGATATTCCAGGTTGTGGGAGTAGTATGTTCAAATACCTGGAGGCTTGAGAAACCATGATGAGTTTTGAGAGATCTGCATCTGCATTCCAGATTCAGTGTGACCAAGCCTGGCAGAGATGTCATAGATGGAGAACATAGGCTATTTTCTTGCAGGAAAGGACCAGTTAATGGACCTTGTAAGTATGTCAAAGAATTTGGACTTTTTACTGTAGACTGGAGAAACATTTTAGGAGGAAATCTTTGTGGTATAGAGGATGGATTGTACAAAGCTGCATTTCCTGCCTTGAGAGTTCTGGACTGGGGATACAGGTTTGGGAGTCATCATCACTTTATGGGGTAGTATCTGTGAAATATAGGTGAGATCACCCAGGATATTTTGTAGGAAATATCTGAGGAAAGGCTACATGGGTGTCAGAAGAGAATAATATATTGAAGGTGTTTGAGAAGAAACGGATGAGAAAATTCTTTTCATAAAAACTAAAAGTTTTAGGGCCGGCCCGGTGGCGCACTGGATAGTGCGCCGCTTGGGAAGCGCGGCGGCGCTCCCGCCCGAGGGTTCGGATCCCACATACAGACCGGTTCCCGCTCACTGGCTGAGCGGGGCGCGGGAGCAACACCGAGGTTTGCAATCCCGTTGCCGGTCCCTGGTCCGGTGCGGGGGCAACACTGAGGGTTGCGATCCGTTGCCGGACACGGAAAAACGACAAAAGACAAAAAAAAAAAAAACTAAAAGTTTTAGGAGCTCATTTCTGTCATGTTCTGCCTCCTTTCTTGTTCCTATCTGCTCTGACTGAAGTGAGGAAAATGGATTGAACTTCCAAAAAATATAAACCTGGGATTTTGTGTCATTCCTCCTTTATTTCCCTTGTCCATAGAATAAAGTCTTAGAATAACATGCCTTTTAAGGCCCTGCCTATCCCAACACTCTAGCCATACTGAACTTATTTTAATTCTTTTTTTTTTTTTTTTTTTTTTTTTTTTTTTTTTTTTTTTTNTGCTCCCGCGCCTCGCTCAGCCAGTGAGCGGGAACCGGTCTGTATGTGGGATCCGAACCCTCGGGCGGGAGCGCCGCCGCGCTTCCCAAGCGGCGCACTATCCAGTGCGCCACCGGGCCGGCCCTTAATTCTTTATATATACTCTACTCTGTCCCTCAGGTTTTTGTAGATGCTCATTACTTTTCCCAAAACACTCTTCTTCTTCCACCTATCTTCTACTCTTTGGGTTTCTGTTTAAAGAGTGCATTTTCAGGGAGGTCTTTTCTGTTCCTTGGAGTAGGTCATATCTGCTGTATGTTTTCATAGCTCTTTGTGCATTTTTTTTTTTCTTAAAGATGACCGGTAAGGGGATCTTAACCCTTGACTTGGTGTTGTCAGCGCCACGCCTCTCACAAGTGAGCTAACCGGCCATCCCTATATAGGGATCCGAACCTGTGGCCTTGGTGTTATCAGCACCACACTCTCCCAACTGAGCCATGGGCCGGCCCCTTCTTTGTGCATTTTTTTTTTAATCATGATAACCATCATTCATCACTTACCGTTTTTGCTTGTCAGTCTTTTGCTAGACTCAAACTGCATTATGTTTGCTACTGAATCAGCTAGCCTAGCATAGTGCCTAGTACATAGCATGTGCTCAACAAATCTGTCTTGAGGGAGTGAGCAACATAGTGATCACATAAGGAGTTGATAGGGTTCATTAACAGCAGAGGAGGTGTGCATGGTAAGTGAGGAAGTAGAGGGAATTTAGACTGCTCCTTGAAGCAACTTAGCTATGAAGGGAAAAAGAAATGAGGCACACAATGTTTCTTCCCCTGTTTTCACTTCTTTCCTTTCATTGAGACTGAGTGATTACAGCACTCAGTTATCATTCTTTGTCTTATCACCCAAGTGACCCAAGAGGATTGCTGAGTTTAGAGAAGGAATTCCACAGAGAAGGAAATCAAGATGAAGAATTTGGGAGAAATTAAGAATTTAGAAAGGATATAAAAGGCAAAAACTTAGGATGGTATTGTTAGGGACTAGGGTAGGGAGTAAATGTAAAACCTCTTTCTCTCTCTGAAGTAGAGCCTCATTAATTGATTCTGAGACCTAGTTGTTCCCCTATATGCATGGTGGGAGTGAGGCACCTTGATGAATGGGGAGCTGTGATGGAGAACTGAGATGACAGGGTGCAAAGGAGTATTTAACATTCGACAAATATTTATAGAGAGCTCTTATGTGACAAACACTGTTCTGGGGCTTGGGATACATTGGGTGAGCAAGGTGGACAAAGATTCCCGCCCTCATGGAACTTATATTCTAGTAGGGGGAGAGAGACAATAAGCATAGTATATATTAAGTTATATAATGTGTTAGAAAGAGGTTAAAGATATGGAAAGAAGAAAGAGTTGAACAGGTTAAGGGGGCACAGGAACGCCTGGGTGGGATGGGGGAGGCAGGTGGAGAATTATATAAGGATGGTCACGGTAGGCCTAATTGAGAAGGTTAGATTTGAGCAAAGACTTGGAGGAGGAGGATGTTAGCCAAGTATGTATTTCGGTAATTGGAGGAAGTCTTAAATATCTCTTCATCTTATTGAATCACCTAAATCTGTCTCTATAGCTAGATTGTAAGCTTAGGGGCAGGAATTAGAACTAAGACACAAACATTGCCATCTTCACATCTCATTGACTGCCATATGACTATACGTCATTGTGATTTTTAATTAAATTAAGTTCAGCAGTGTGGTGTTGGTTACCAAGTCCTGTCCCATTTCTAATGCATGATTTTGTAAGCAAATGATATGTAGCTGTTTCTAATATGTCTCTCTCCACTGTTCTGTAATCTTTAAATGCTAATAAAGTCTGTCAAGATGCGTAATGGTCCAAAATCTGGAGGTGATAGAGAATGTGTATATGGTGTTTGCTATTTCTTTTACGTTTGTTATCAAAACATCACCTACTTTCTTGTTTTTTGATAGTAACACAGTGAACTGAGAGAATATACTATCCTGTCTGTGTCCTGGTGGTCTGACATCATGAGAGACTATTGTTTTTTATATTAGGGCAAATGTGAGTGAATAAGCAAAATAGGTTCACAGAATAAAATAAGACATGAAGGATTCTGCTTAAAAAATCTTATTTTAAATTACATTTTTATTAAGCTAGTGTATCTCTTACTGAAAGTTATTTAAATAATGTTATGTTAAATATTGTATCAGATTTACTGTGAAAATAAAACATGTTTTATTAGGATTAAGTGTTACTATTGTGGATGTTTATTACTTTATAAGTCATCTGTATAAAATCTTATTTAGTGTTTATATTTCTTACTGTTCAGGAGTGAGCTTATTTTGTGACTGACTAAAAAGAGAACATGGTTCTAATTGTGGATGTGAAGGTCTGGACCATAGCTGGGAGCAAATTATTTTGAAACTCCTATCTACTTTCATAGACATATTCTGAAAACTATGAAAGAAGTCTTTAAAATATTTTCAACTTGGTGAAGGTAGACAAAAAATAATACCATTGCTAGTGCAGATATATAAATTCTACTTCCAAAATTGACTTGTGGATACAACCTTGGACTTATAATACATCTAGTATTCTAGTTCTTTTTTTACACAGATTCACCATTTTTCGCTATGACCATCATTTCCACTGTTTTTGAAGACAAATCATATAGAATATAGATTGACTTAGATTTCTTTTTTTAGTATTGCTTTCAAAATTTTAAAAGGTTTCACTTCTAAATTTTAATGTGTGGTTTCAGATCAAGAGCACCGGAAGAGAAACATGAAGCCTGTTAATAAGTGATACTTATGTTTTCAGGGCTTTGCTGTCAATCTGAGAACTTAGTCCAAGATCAGATAAATTGGAACAGGCTCTTTCACTTGGCAGTATTGGACTAGTTGGAATATTAGTACATGTTAGACTGTTATTACAAGGCTGTTGTTTTCCAGTTATGTGAAGTACTAGTTAAGTTAGAGAGGATACATGACTCTGAAAAGGGCAAGATGAATTTTAGGCCTAATGTTACTCTATTTCTGTTAAATATCATAATCTCCCACTAAAATTTTGAGAAGATGATGTGGGAAACCTGGCTGTTAGCTAGGTCTATGCTTGGAGGTGTTTGGACCCATGAGTCATACCAGCCCCCACCTTCAAACATTTTTATGAAAATGAAATTAGATTAAAATGACTAACAGTGACTAATGCTTGTATAACTCTCTCATAATCAGTATATTATTTGTTTCTCACAATCATCTTATGAGGTAGGTGGGACAGTTGTATTATCCCTGTTTTACCCAAGAGGAAACTTACTGTTGCCCTAGATCTTACTGTTAGTAGGTGGTAATATGAGGACCTGAATCCAGATCTTCTAACTCTACAATGTTTGTTTTTTCTATTGTCCCAAGTTGCTTTGGGACTTCATCTTTAAATTCACTACCATGCCCACAGCCCTTAACACATTGCCTAGCACATTACAAGTTCTATGCACATTTTTTTTTATTGGTTATGAATATTCATGGGGTACAAAGCTGATTGTCACCACTTGTGCCCAAGATGTGATAGCCAGATCCGTACTGGCAGCATGCCCATTACCACAGATTGCGATTATACCCTGTGTCCCCCACCTAATTATCCCTGACCTCCTTCCCCATTCCCCTGACAAGCTCTACTATACACTTTAAGGCCAGATGAGGCTTGGCAGTCTCACCCTTCTGCTGAGAGGTGAGGGATTTTATGGACTGATTTGAACATATATATATAAACTTAAGGTCTCAGCACCAGTTTTCAGAGGTACTTCTTCCTGGTTACCCTCTGGTCGTTACTCTCACCCTCATGTTTCCAATCATAGCCCAGGCTTGATTTTCCTTTACTATTGAGATGACTTCGCTGATAGCCACCCTACAGTGCAAATAACAAAAAACAGATACTTGGTTGTTGAACACCCTTTTTGCTGTACCTTGTCTTGCCCTAATTGGTGGGAACTTTAGACTTCTGGTTATTGTTACTTTGATTAACTGAGTCCTATAGACTAGGTTCTGTAAGGCTGTTATAAATTAAAATAAACAAAATGCTAATTGTTTCAGGCAGAATAACCTGCCTTCTGTACCACTAGCTATAGTTACTTTTGTTTGCCTCTGTCTAATTTAAGGTAAACGAGGAACTGCCTGAGAAAGATTGTGACTTCCAGCTTTATCTTGTGAACTAATGTGTTACTTCTCGTTACATGCACTCCTTTTTTAGATGACCCATGCCTTCTTGCCTCCTTATTAAACCTTCCTCTTATCAAAATCAGAAAGAATCCAGTGTGAGCATGACATAATATTTTTTAAAAGACATAACTTTTAATGAATTATTAACAACTTTTGCATTTTAAGTTTTTTAGCTCTTAATTTGTTGTAGAGCTGCTTTAGGTGCCTTACCAGTTTTTTTCCCCAAGAATAATTTCCTATTATTTTTTCTGTAGTAGTACAGATCCATGGGTAGGATTCACCTTCCTATGTTTGCCTCAGCATGGATAGCCTTTTTCCTACCTTTTTATTTTCAAAATGTGTTTTAAGTAATGTGTGTTCACTTTAAAAAACAGTAATATAGGAATAAATGAAAAATTACTTGTGTCTCCTTTACCAAGAGACAAAAGTTGTTGCATATGTCTCTCCAGACTTTGATAGTTCACATCTTCCCTACCCCAAAACTCAAGCCCTTTCCTCCCTTTCCTTTGCCATTAAGACCTCCAAATTCTTAGTTCAATTTAAATAATCCTCTGGAAGGAACTCTCCTTTTAATGAAATCAGTCTGTGTTAGGAAAGTGTTGGGAAGTCTTTTCAGAGAAAATGAGGGTCCTAAGAAATTGGGCAAAAGGCTTTAGTGTGACTTTAGTGTGACTTGAGATATAAGTCATGTGGACAGATTTTGGATCACCCTAAGGGAAAGGCTTTAGGCTCTGAATTTATCTGTGTGGTTGAGGGGGAGACTCTCCACATCTTTCTTCCATATGAGAGGGAGCACCTATCCAGACTTGTGTAACTGTGGAAATCAGTTGGGAGATTACTTGCTCCACAAAAATGAAGGAACTTGGGAGCTGGTAGGGAACCCTTGGCCAGCATACAGAGCCTGTGTCCTCTACCCTATCCTTGACAAATGGACATTTAACTTATTTTTTAAATAATAAGCACATACTATGTTTAGAAGCAGTCAGTTCCTTTCTTGGACAGTTTCGTTACAGAAAACTTTACTGTATGAATCTAAAATCTGTTCCATTGAAACTCAGACAGGGCAAGTACAGATATTTTATTCATCTTTGTAATTCCTTGCTGTTACCTCACCAGTACTACCCTTGTACCTAAAGTACCTGATGCTTGAGGTACTCAATGAGTAAATATTAAATTAATAGGTGACCAATCCTTATTTTAAATTTTCATATGGAGAATGTCTTATAAGTTGCTCTCCCACTTCCTATATTTTGTTTGCATAAATTTGATAATCTTGTTGGAAGTAACTTCCTTGAAATTTACATAACAACATATAGTATATAGTATGTGCAGTGTTTATAGCCTCCCCTTTTCCCCAAAGGATTTATAGTAAAAGTAAAATGAAGTACTTGACTTCGCTCTTGTCAAAGGATAAAGTATTGCATTCTATTTTGGATAGAACACTTAAAATTTAAAAAGTAAATGTTGAAAAAGTATAACTTTATAGAAATTTGAGAAAAGAAATTTCACTTGTAGGGTCATGAATCTGATATTATAACCATTGTCATCTTTGTTGGACATCAAACTGAGCACATAGTCATAGAGAGCTTCTTATTATCTTTTAATTCTGTTTTTCCATGAACTTTTTGAAGTACCCTTGTATATCAGATTGACCAGATGACCACCACAGACTGAGTAGAAGAGATTTTTCCAAAAATTCCTACAAACTGGGATTCTAGTAGAACAATATCTCTGGAGTATTTTCATTTTTATTTTTTCTTTTTTCACTATTCCTTAAATGTGGGCAATTTTTTAGGATTCTGTTCTTGACCCTCTTTTCTTCTAACTCTACATACTCTTTAATCTCACCCACCTGCCTGCATTCAGTAATGTTGATGATACTCAAATCTGTTTCCAATCCAGATTAGCTCTTGAGCTTCAGGGGCTATCTATTAAGCAGTGTACAGGATATCACCAGTTGGTTTACTGTAGGAACCTAAAATTTAAATATGTCCAAAACTGAGACCCTCATCTCTGCCCCTTCACTGTCCTCCCCCATAAAATGTGTTCTTCCTCCCATGTTTGTCATCTCAGTGAATGGGACCACTGTCCACCCAATTATGCAGTCCAGAAACCAGAGATTATCCTTGACTTGTTATTTCTTTGCATCTCACAAATAGTTTACCAATTCCCAATGGTGACAAGCTTGTACTAGAATATCGCAGTGAAGGTAGGTAGGGGAAAGTGAATGGATTTGGCTTATATGTTTAAGCCATTGGAGTTTGCTGATGCATCACATATGAAGAGTGCAAAGGAAAGAAATGAAGAATGACTTTGAGTTTTGAGATTAAGCAAGTGGCTGGATGTAGTAAATGTAATTGAGACTGGGAAGATGTGACAGTGAATGAGTTTGTGGAGCAGGGATAATCGAGTGTTCTGTGTTAGATATGTTAAGGTTGAGATGCCTGACGAGTTTCCTGGTTTTAGGAGTCTGGGCCTGGATGAAGGGATATGTATCCTGGGGATGGTTGTTAAATCCCAAAACTACATAGGAGAATGTTAGATAAAGAAAAGGGTGTAGTTCCATCATTAGTTAGGATAGGCAAAGAGGAGGAGTAACAAAGAGGTTGAGGCATTATTGAACATTCGAAGGAGGAGGAGTGAAATAGTACTTATAAAAAGTGGAATATGAAACCTTTTGGAGAATTTGTAATTTGAAATTTGTGTTAGGATTTGAAAATAAGAGCAGTTAGCATGATAAGTTTTTCCCAGGAACATTTAGTTATTCGGTACCAGTGTGGAGTGGATTATTGGGTTTAATCAGGATTAGGATTTTGCCAGGCTAGTATGTTAGAGGGAAAGAAGGGAAAGGAATTTGAGGATATTGCAAGGGAGTGATGGATCATAGAACCCTGCCAGTTCAGGGAGGATGTGAGGAGGTGAAAGAAGTAATTGGTGGTTGTGGAAGAATGTATTAGGAGTTTGATGAGGTGGAAGAATCACTGGAATGGGTGGGCTAGAAGAAGTGAACTGAGAGGGTAGAAGGTAATGATCAGTATAGTGTTGAAATCAAGATTCAGATAGGTCAAGGAATGAAAAGTCAGAGAGTAGATCTAGATGTTTTAGTCACCAAGAATGGTGGTGGCAAGAGAAGGGTGAGCAAGTGAACTGTGAGCCAGGGGTCATAAAGTCTTAAAAGAACTAGGAGGGGCCGGCCTGGTGGCGCACTGGATAGTGCGCCGCTTGCGAAGCGCGGCGGCGCTCCCGCCCGAGGGTTCGGATCCCACATACAGACCGGTTCCGCTCACTGGCTGAGCGAGGCGCGGGAGCAACGCAGAGGGTTGTGATCCCCTTTGCCAGTCC
>NW_007726798.1:511089-517666 GCF_000696425.1 Galeopterus variegatus
AAAAAAAAAAAAAAAAAAAAAAAAAAAAAAAAAAAAAAAAGAACTAGGAGGGTGACCAAGAGATTAGTATATGATAGCCACAAGAAGATAGGAGGTGTTATAGTCTTTCCTGAGTTTCAAAGGAATTTTGCCTTGCAGCATTCCCTCCTCATGCATTTATATTCTCTTAATTCAAGATACTTCTTTGAATTGTTCGTGTTTTCTCCTGTCTTTATACCTTTGCCTGGAATTCTGCCATCTATACTCCCTTACCCCACCCACCCCACCCCACCCCTACCTGCCAGTCCTCCCAGGAAAATCTTTCATTAAGTCTCAGTTTAGATTTACTTTCTCCTGGAAGCTTTTTCTCCGATCCACTTTGACTGGACTCAGAACCCTCCTGTGTTGTATCACATTTGAGAGCATTTCTCATACTATATTATATTTACTGATCACTTCTCTGTTTCTTCACCTGATAAAACTCCCTGAAAACAGGGACTGTTTTTGTTACATCGCATCTCCGGTATCAACAACAGGGCCTGCACATGATAAGTATCCAGTAATATTTGCTGAATGAATGAACCAGTTAAAAATAATGTTTCATAAGGAATTGGGTATGGAGGTTTTACAGCCTATAACATAATTGACTGTTTACTTCATTTGTGGATGAATCAGCTGTTTTGCATTTTTCAAACCTTATAGCTGCTATGTTGCTACTTTTGTACTGTAGTTCCTATTCTTAAATCTGGGATGCATAATTCTGACCCTGAGGAGCAGTCACTGGCCACTAGAGATAGCTTGTTAAATATTGACATGTCTAGATTTTCTGTTATGTTAAAGAATATGTTTGGAGGAAGGGGGCATATTTAAAACTGAAGCCCCAAGTTGGCTTCTTGGAAAAGTTTTGTGACCCTAAAAATATGCTGGAAGAAAATTAAATGGGTGTAGGATGAGAGGCCTAATGTGAAGCACAGTAAAGTGGAATGTAAGACCTTTTTCATTTATCTTCATGGTGACCATCTTGGTTGAAATAGCTTTTAGATGGCTGTTCTTACTTGCCAGTTTCATTTTTTGCCACAGTTTTTAAAAAATCTCTTTCAACTTTATGGCTACTATGATGTATTTTGCAGAGTCATGTCTTCCAATTCTATGTTGAGAACTTGTAGGTAAAATGTTTAGATTTTTCCTTTAATAAGTTATTTTTTAGTTACATTAAAAATTTACCAGCATGTGGGAAAGTTCACAGAATTGGCAACTGCATAATATTGTTGAAATAGAAATGGCTTAATTAGGAAGATAAGCATCTTTAAATCTTTTTCTTGGTGCAAGTGGAAATCTACGAGTAACTTTTTTTTTTTAATCCTTTTTTGAGACCGGCCGCACCACGCTCAGCCAGTGAGCTCCGGCCATCCCTATATAGGATCCAAACCCGCACTCTCCCAAGTGCGCCATGGGCTTGGCCCTACGAGTAACTTTTTACTGCTAATTAAATATCGAATACAGGACGATTTGAGTTAAAATACTTCTGGTAGTAGTAAAATGACTTGGAAATACGAATTAAGAGATGAAAGGGAAATGCAAATGCATTGGCAATTGAAGAATGGAAACTTAATTCAACTGGAAAGATTCTTTCATGGACTTTATGTTGACTTCAGTCCCATATATTATGAGTTTATCTTTTTTCACCCAATAATTTCAGTTCTTTATTAATAACAGTTACCTAAGGATATGATATTAGTGTATAACAATAACCTACTAAAATGAATAGGAATCAGAAATATATCCTTTTCACAAAGATGCTTTAGTACTTCGTTAGTTCGTTTTGTAAAAATAATGCAGGATCTTCAAATTCCTGTGTGTTAAAGTTAAAAATAAAAAGGCTTGTTAATATCACATTTAATATGTTGGAGAGAAATGTTGGATTTCAGAACTGGTATTCCAAAAGACATTTAGATTATAGTGTGAAGTTCTGTAGTTAAATTTCTGAAAGATCTCTTTAGTAAACTGAATCTGTAAAGTCTCTGTTTAGAAGATCTTTTTTTCTGAAAGCCCTTTGCCTTTCATTATAAAAGAGCCTGGTACTGCTTTCTGTTTTAAAGATCCAGCTGGAAAATTACAGAGTACAAACATTTGACCATTGGCTTTCGTTTGGAGAGAACAGAAATATGTCAACAAAATGGAGACTGACATTTAAATATTTATACCTATCAGAGGGAGTTATAGTATATATTCTTTGCTTTTTACTTCTGTAACTATATATAATATAATTTTGACTTCTGCATGTTGTAGCTGAGTTTTAAAATACCATCTTTAGTTTATGCAGTTCTGTGATCGTTGTTTCAAATTCTCCAGTGATCTATTTCTTTCTGAGCCATCAGAATCTTTAAAAAAAATTAAGGTGTCTTTGATCCTTGCATATTTATTTTGGTTCTATTAAGCAGAAATGTAATATATTTGTGTTGCTCCTAACCATAAAAATTGACTCATGAATGTATCTGAAAATACATGTATTCTTTTAAAAATAGTTTATATGTGTTTTTTAAAAAATTAATAGACTTAATTTTTTAGTCCAGCTTTAGATTTATAGTATAATTCAGCAGACAGTATATAGAGTTACATTTATCCACTCCACAACCCCTTGCAGTTTCTCCTTTTATTAACATCTTTCATTAATGTGGCACATTTATTGCAATTATTACTGAAGGAGAGGGTCTGGGGAGGTTGGATAGCTGGCCTCAGCCCTGTCCTCTACTAGGTTCTTGACTCTGCCATTGGAAAGAATTCAAGAACAAGAGTCAGAGTAGAAAGTGAAAGCAGTTTTAATGCAAAGAGTAAAGAATATACACTTCACAGGCAGAGTGCTGGCTGATTTGAGTAGCAGCCTTGCTTTGGTCTTGGATTCTACCTTTATAGTTGGCTGTCTATGTATATTCATGCTTTCTATGAATATTTAAGGAGGTGGTTCCTGGTTAAATGACTCTTATGTAACTCTATCCTTGTGTATGCTATGTTCTTTTTGGAGCATGCTCAGTGGTCAAATTCTAGCATATACACTGACTATACTTAAAATATACTCGGTGCTCTCTAGCGCCTCCAGTGGAAGGTCATTCAAGAGCAAACTCCTTTCTACTAAACATGCTCAACCGCTGAAATTGATCAAACTTGCGTCCTGCTTTCTCTGTCTTCCCTATTGTGCTCAAAATTGTGCTCAAAAATAGGTGCAACGTGCAACAGTAACACTCTTCTGGCTCAGGATGGGGGCGGGAGGTGGTGGTGCTGAGCTCCAGGGGAGTGGTTTGAGGCTCAAATGAGTGGTCTGAGATCCAGACTGTGGGAAACTGAGCATCTCCTATCCCACAATTATTGAACAAATACATATTTACTATCATTAACTATAGTTCACAGTTTACATTAAGATTCACTCTTTGTGTTGTACATTTCTATGGAATTTGACAATCACATAATAACACATATCCATTATTACAGTTTCACACGGAATAGTTTCACTACACTAAGAATCCCCAGTGCTTCAACTATTCACCCCACTCCTTTTCCCCCTTAAACCTCTGGCAACCATTGCTCTTTTACTGTATAGTTTTGCCTTTTCCATAATGTCATGTAGTTGGAATCATACAGTATGTAGCCTTTTCCTACTGCTTCTTTAACTTAGAAATGTGCATTTAAGGCACCACCCTATATTTTTGTGACTTGATAGTTCATTTCTTTTTATCACCGAATAATATTCCACTGTATGGGCATAGCACAATTCATTTATCCACTCGCCTACTGAAGGACATCTTGATTATTTCTGGTTTTTGGCAATTAAGAATAAAGGTTGCTATAAACATTTGTATGCAGACTTTTGTGTGGACGTAAGTTTTCAACTCAATTGGGTACATGCCTGGGAGTGAGGATTGCTGGATCATATGTTAAGACTGCGTTTAAGGTTTGTAAGAAACTGCCAAACTATCAGCATTCTGTGCATATGTTTTTAAGAACTTTAAAATTTTTTTATTTTCATTTTTATTTTTAGGCCAGAAATGTACATACAGGAGAGCTGGCTGCAGTAAAAATTATCAAATTGGAGCCTGGTATGTATTAAATCCCTCAAGACAACTTTTGAACAATTGTATAAATATTCCATAATAGTCCATAAATATAAGACTTAAGAGTATTTTCTGTGTTTCCTTCTTTGTTTCTCTTCTTTCCAAAAGAAGTCTTCTTTGTATGTTCTGTCAGGTCAGTAGAATATTTCCAATATGGCTATATTAAATTCCATTGAAGGTGGTTAGCTCAGGGTGTTTGATATGACAGTTTCTTTGCTAAATAAAATTTGAAATGTACACATTCAAAATTTGGAAGACACACTGACAATGTTTAAGTAATTTTCTTTTAAGATTATAGTGAAATATTTTGACTTTCGTTTTAGCTTTAATGAAAATTAGATTAGGGTATTCAATGATTTTGGGGGGATATTCAGATAATATTCAGGATGATGTTATTTTTGTATGTCACCTATTCCCTGGTTGGTTGATTTAGGTTTAATAATTCTGGTTTTAGCTTAATGCTTATTTTATTAGCACCTCTGTATGTCACAGACTGTTTATTTTTTAAGTAAGCTTATTTTTTAATTGACATGTATTGATTGTACATATTTAAAGGGTACAGGGTTTTATTTCAATACATGTATACAATGTGTGATGATCAAATCAGGGTAATGAGCATATTCATACTCTTAATGAATATGCTCATTTCTTTGTAATAAGAACATCTGAGCTCCTCTCTTCTAGACATTTGAGAACGTACAATAATTTAATGTTAATTATAGATACCTAGCACTACTATACACCACTAGAACTCATTTTTCCTGTCTAGTTGTCATTTTGTATCCATTAACCAACCTCTCCCTATCTCCACTCCCCTCCCCTACCTCTAGTAGCCATAATTCCACTCTCTACTTCTAAAAGCTCAACTTTTTTTTTTCTTAGCTTCCACATATGAGTGAGAACATGTAGTATTTATCTTTCTGCGCCTGACTTATTTCACTTTGCAAAATGTCTTTCAGGCTCATTCATGTTGCTACAAATGAGATGATTTCATTCTTTTTCATGTCTAAGTATTTCATTGTGTATATGTAACATATTTTCTTTATCCATTCATCTGTCATCGGATACCTAGCTTGATTCTATATCTTGGCTATTGTGAATAGTGCTTCAGTAAATTGAGTGCAGATACCTCTTCAATATGCTAATTTTCTTTTCTTTGGGTAAATACCCAGTATGGGATTGCTGGATCATATGGTAGTTCTATTTTTAGTTTTTTGAGGAGCCTCCATACTGTTTTTCATAATGCTGTACTAATTTACATTCCCACCAATAATGTGTAAGAGTTCCCTTTTCATCACATCCTTGCCAGCATTTATTATTTTTTGACTTTTTGATAATGGCCATTCTAACTGGGGTGAGATGATATCTCGTTGTGGTTTTGATTTGTGATACTGAGCATTTTTTCATATACCTGTTGACCATTTGTATGTCTTTTGAGAAATATCTATTCAGATCATTTGCCCATTTTTAAATTGGATTATTTGGTTTTTTGCTCTTGTTGTTTAAGTTCCTTGTATATTCTGGATGTTAATCCTTTGTTGGATAAATAGTTTGCACATATTTTCTCCCATTCTGCTGGTGGCCTCTTTGCTCTGTTGATTGTTTCCTTTGCTGTGCAGAAGCCTTTCAGTTAGATGTAGTCCCACGTGTGTATTTTTGCTTTTATTGCCTATGCTTTATAAGTCTTCTTTATAAAATTTTTGCCCAGACCAATGTCTTGGAGTGTTTTTCCTATGTTTTCTTCTATTAGTTTTATAGTTTCAGGTCTTATATTTAAGTCTTTAATTCATTTTGTGTTGATTTGGGGATATGGTGAGAGATAGGGTGTCTAGTTTCTTCTACATATGGATTTTCAGTTTTCCTAGCACCATTTACTGAAGAAGCTGTCCTTTCCCTAATGTATGTTCTTGGTTCCATAGTTAAAAATCAGTAGGGTGTAGATATGTGGATTTGTTTCTGGGTTCTCTGTTCTGTTCTAATGTTTGATATTTCTATTTTTATGGCAGTACCATGCTGTTTTGATTACTATAGCTTTGTAATATATTTTGAAGTCAGATAGTGTAATGTCTCCTGCTTTATTCTTTTTGCTCAGAATTGCTTTGGCTATTTTGGGTCTTTTGTTGTTTCATATGAATGTTAGGATTGTTTTTTCTATTTCTGTGAAGAATGTTATTTGTATTTTGATAGGGATAATATTGAATCTGTAGATCACTTTGGGTAGTATGTTCATTTTGACAATATTAATTTTTCCAACCCAAAATGGAGTGTCTTCCCATTTTTGTGTGTCTTCTTTAATTTCTTTTATCAGTATTTAGTAGTTTTCATTGTAGAGATATTTCACCTTGATTAAATTTATTCCCAGGTATTGCATTTTTTTGGTGACTATTCTAAATGGAATCACTTTCTTGATTTCTTTTTCAGCTATCTCATTGTTGTATAGATACGCTCCTGACTTTCGTATGTGGATTTTTTTTTTTTTTTTTTTTTTTTTT
>NW_007726798.1:518656-529992 GCF_000696425.1 Galeopterus variegatus
TCTAAAGCATTGTCCTTTGATGCTATATGACAGCATAGGGATTGCAACCCTCGGTGTTGCTCCCGCGCCTCGCTCAGCCAGTGAGCGGGAACTGGTCTGTATGTGGGATCCGAACCCTCGGGCGGGAGCGCCGCCGCTCTTCCCAAGCGGCGCACTATCCAGTGCGCCACCAGGCCGGCCCCTCGTATGTGGATTTTGAATCCTACAACTTTACTGAATTCATTTATCAGTTCTAAGAGGTTTTCAGTGGAATCTTTCTTTAGGTTTTTCTCTATATAAGATCATGTCATTTACAAACAGGGACAATTTGATTTTCTCTTTTCCAATTTGGATGCCCTTTATTTTTTTCTCTTGCCTAATTACTCTGGCTAGAACTTCTAGTACTATGTTCAATTTAAGAGTGGTGAGAGTGGGAATCCTTGTCTTGTTCCTGTTCATAGAGGAAAAGCTTTTAACTTTGCCTTGTTTAGTAGGAGGTTAGCTGTGGGTTTGTCATTTATGGTCTTTATTGTGTTGAGATGCATCCCTTCTTTATTTCATTTATTGAGAGTTTTTATTGTGAAGGGATATTGAATTTCATCAAATGCTTTTTCTGCCTCTGCTGAGCTGATCATACGATTTTTGTCTTTCATTTTGTTGATGTGGTGTCTCACAGTTATTGATTTGTGTATGTTGAACCATCCTTGCATCCCTGGTATATATCCCACTTGATCATAGTGTATGTGCTCTTAAATTTGGTTTGCTAGTATTTCACTGGGAATTTTTGGGTCTATGTTCATCAAGGATATTGGCCTGTAATTTTTATGTTGTGTCCTTGTCAGATTTTGGTGTTGAAGTGATGCTGGTCTCACAGAATGAGTTTGGGAGAATTCCCTTTTCTTCAACTTTTTGGAGTAGTTTCAGAATAATTGCTATTATTCATCTTGAAAAGTTTGGTAGAATTTAGTGGTGAAGCCATCCAGTCCTGGGCTTTTCTTTGTTGGGAGAGTGCTGATTACTAATTCAATTTCTTTACTCCTTATTGGTCTGTTCAGGTTTTCTGTTTGTTCTTGGTTCAGTCTTGGTAGATCTAATGTGTCATAAATTTATGCATATCCTCTAGGTTTTCTGATTTGTTGTTGTATAGTTGTTCATAATAGTCAGTAATTATTCTTTGTATTTCTATGGTATCAGTTGTGATATCTCCATTTTCATTTCTGATTTTCTTTATTTTGGTCCTCTTTTTTTCTTAGTCTAGCTAATGGTTTGTCAATTTTGTTTATCTGTTCATGAAACCAACCTTTGATTTTGTCAATCTTTTATATTAGTTTTTGGGTCTCTATTTCATTTAGTTTTGCTCTCATCTTCATTATTTCTTCTATCTACTGATTTTGGTATTGGATTGTTTTTGCTTTTCTACTTCCATGAGGTACAACATTAAGTTGTTTATTTGAAATCTTTCTGCTTTTTTGATGTAAGAACTTACTGCAATAAACTTTCCTCTTAGTACTGCTTTTGCAGCATTCCATATGTTTTGGTATGATGTGTTTCTATTTTCATTTGTTTCAAGGAGTTTTTCGATTTCCTGCTTAATTTCTTCTTTGACACATTGGCCGTTCAGGAGCATGTTGTTTAATTTCCATGAAATTGTATAGTTTTCAAAATTTCTTTTGTTATTGACTTTTTAGTTTTATTCTATGTAGTCTGAAAAGATACTTGATATGATTTCAGTTGTTTAGATTTGTTGAGACTAGACTTGTGCTCTAACATGTGGTCTGTCCTGGAGAGTGATTCATGTGCTGATGGGAAGAATGTGTATTATGCAGTTGATGGATGAAATGTTCCATAAATGTCTGTCAGGCTTATTTGGTCTGTAGGGGCAGTTTAAATCCAATGCTTCTTTGTTGATTTTTTTGTCTAAATGAACTGTCAATGCTGAGAGAGTGATGTTGAAGTGCCCAGCTATTATTGTATTGGGACCTCTCTCTTCCTTTAGATCCAATAATATTTGCTTTATATATATGGGTGCTCTGATGTTGGGTGCATGTATACTTAAAATTGTTATATCCTCTTGCTGAATTGATTATTTAATCATTATATAATGCCCTTCTTTGTCTCCTTTTATAGTTTTTGGTTTAAAGTCTATTTTTTATGATGTAGGTATGGCTACTTCTGCTCATTTTTGGTTTCTGATTGTCTGGAATCTTCATCCATCCATTCACTTTAGTCTATATATGTCTTAGAGGTGAAGTGAGTTTCTTGTAGGCAGTATATAGTTGGGTTTTGTTTTTTAATCCATTCAACCAATCTGTATCTTTTAAATGGGGAATTTAATCCATTTACATTCAAGGTTGTTGTAGAAAGGTATTGTCTTACTCCTTACATTATGTTAATTGTTTTATGTTTGTTTTGTATATCCTTTGTTCCATTCTTTCTCTTTCACTGTTTGTCTTTGCTATTTGGTGGTTTTCTATAGTGATAAGATATAATTTCATTCTCTTTCTTCTTTACATATCTGTTCTACCTGTGAGTTTTATTATTTCACGTGTTACCATGAGTGGTAGTTATCATCATGTGGCTTCTACTTGTAGGACTCTTTAAGGATTTCTTGTGGGGTGGTCTAGTGAATTAATTTCCTCAGTTTTTCTTTGTCTGGGAAAAACTATTTCTATTTAATTTCTGAAGGACAGCTTTGCTGGGAATGGTATTCTTAGCTGGCAGTTTTTTTTCTTTCAGTACTTTGAAGATATCATCCTGCTAAGAAATCTGCTGTTAGTCTGATGGGGATTCCCTAATAGGTGACTTGACACTTTTCTCTTACTGCTCTTAAAATTCTCTCCTTGTCCTTGACTTTTGACAGTTTGACTGGAGAGGACCCTTTTGGGTTGAATCTGCTTGGGGTTTTTTGAGCCTCTTGTATCCAGATGTTCATATTTCTCCCAATGCTTGGGAAGTTTTCAGCTATTATTTCTTTAAATAGATATTTTATGACTTTTCCCTTCTCTTCCCCTTCTGGAATACCCATAATATGAGTGTTGTATGCTTAAAGTTGTCCCATAGATCTGTAGGTCACCTTCATTCTTTTTTATTATTGTTTTGTTGTTTGTTTTGTTTTATCTGGTTTTTTTCAAAAGACCTGTCTTTAAGTTCAGAGAGTCTTTCTTCTGCTTGATCTAGCATGTTGCTTAAGCTCTTGGTTGTATTTTTAATTTCATTTAATGAATTCTTCAGTGCTGCAATTTTTGCTTGTTTTTTATGATATCTATCTCTTCGTTGAATTTCTCCTTCAGATCATGATTTGTTTTTCTGATTTTGTTGTGTTGTCTGTATTCTCTTGCATCTTCCTGAGTTTCCTTAAGATTATTATTTGGAATTTCTTTTCAGACATTTCATAGAATTCATTTCTTTGAGGTCTGGTATTGGGGAATTATTTCCCTTTGGGGTGTCATGTTTCCTTGTTTCTTATTTTTTTTAATGTTTCTTGCATCCCTACATTGATGTCTGGGCATCTGACAGAAACAGTCACTTCTAATTTTCTGGGGTAGTTTTTGAAGGGACTCTTTCCTGTAGATGTGTTCTACAGTATCAGTTGGGCAGAGTGTCTTAGGTTTGGTTCTTGGTAAGCTCGGTAGTGTGGTCTCTGTGTGATTACTTTGACTGTGTTCAACATTGGAGTTGTCTGTGAGTGCCTTCATTGCCTAGGTGTGGGTGTCTTGGCAGCTCCTTGTGGGAGTGGGTGACACTGGGTTGCTAGGGCTGCAAGCATGATCTTGAGCCCCTGGGGGATGTGCTGGAGGGCTGAGTGATTCCTCAGCTGAAATGGTTGACCTGGATGGGCTTGCTGATGCCAAAGCCAGGATCCTTTGTCACCGACAGAGGCAAAGAGTTCTCTTCAGCTCTTCAGCTTAAATGAGTGACACTGGGTGTATTGCTGTGGCCAGGGCCAGTACCTTGGACATTGAGAGAGATTCTGAGGCACTCTGCACCTCCTCACTGAAGTGGGCAACTCTTGGTGGGGCCACTGGGTTTTTGAGTGGGACCCTACACCTTCAGGAATGGAACTGAGGCTCTCTGCATCTCCTTAGCTGGAGCTGGCAACCTTGAGTGGAGACACTGGGGCTGAGCCAGAACCTTGGACTCCTGATAGACACTGGAGCACTCTGCAGTGATGGAGAGTGACTCTGGACAAAGTCACTGGTGTCATGGATAGGGGCCTGCACTCCCAAGAGAAACAATGGGTCATTATGCAGTGCCTCAGCTGGAACAGGCCACTCTGCGCAAGGTCACTGGGGTTGTGGTCAGGGCCCTGTGACTCTAAGAGAGATACTGGGGTACTCTGCAGCTCCCCAGCTGGAGTGGGTGACTCTGGGCAAGTTCATTGAGGAAACAGGCAGGACCCTAGACCCCCAAGAGAGATGCTGGGTCACTCAGCAGCTCCTCAGCTGGAGTAGGCCACCCTGGGCGAGGTCACTGAGGCCGTAAGCAGGACCATGCACCCTTAAGAGAGATGCTGGGTTGTTCTGCAGCTCCTCAGCTGGAGTGGGCCACTCTGGGGAAGGTTGCTGGGATCACGGTTGGGGCCCTGCACCCCCAAGAGAGATGCTGGAACTCTGAAGCTCCTTAGCTGTGGTGGGTGGCTCTGGGTGGATTCAGTGGAGCTATAGGTGGGACTCTGTGCTCCCAGGAGAGGCATATGGATGCTCCACTGTCAATAGCATGGCTATTTTGTCCCACTCCCTTTGTCTTGAGGGTGGCCTCTGCACTGTGCTAGACTGCTTCTTCCCAGGACTGCAGGGTGCTGCATGGGTTTGGGTGCCAGAGTCACCACAAATAAGGGGGCATTAAGGATGTAGAGATGCCGGGACTATTGAGCCCCTGGGCAGAGTGCACTCTGGTGTTGGCTGTCATCCCAAAATGGGGACATGCTGCAGTTGCCTGAATGGAGGAGTTCAGTGTGAATTCCCTCTCTGGAAAAATGCAGTTGTGCAGGCTCCCAGTAGCTCCCTGTACTGGGCGGGCTCATGGCCTGCAAAGGCTGTGTAGCTCTCTTATAGTATGGATTGTGATATGGATTGAATTGTCTCCCCAAGTTTTATGTATTAGAAACTTGATCCCCAACATGACTGTTAAGAGGGTGGGAAATCCTATTATGATAATTGAAAGGTGGAGCCTTGAAGAGGTGATTAAGTTGATGGTTTAATGGTGGTTGTGGGCATGATTTGGAGGGCTTTAAAAGGAGAGTACACAAGGAGCTCTCTCTCTCTTACTTCTGCCACCTTGCAGTGTGATATCCTGTGTTGCTGAAGCCACGACCAAGGGAGATCCTCACCAGATGCATTCCCTGGGCTTTGGACTTCCCAGCTTCTGAAACTATAAGCAATAAATTTCATTTCCTTATAAATTACTGCTGAAGCCATGACCAAGGGAGATCCTCACCAGATGCATTCCCTGGGCTTTGGACTTCCCAGCTTCTGAAACTATAAGCAATAAATTTCATTTCCTTATAAATTACCGTTCCAAGTATTTTGTTACAAGCAGCAGAAATGGAGTGATACAAAAATTGGTACCAGAGAAGTGGGGTGTTTCTTTTAACAAATACTTGAAAATGTGGAAGCAGCTTTGCCATTGGGTGTAGAGGAGATGCTGGAAGAATTTGGAGGAACAGACTAGAAAAAGCCTAGGTGCTGGTAGGAGTTTAGAAGACAAGAAAACCAGGGATAGTTTGGAACTTCTTAAAGACTGGTTAAATGGTAGTGACAAGAATGCTATTAGAAATACGGACTGTAAAGGCCATTCTAAGGAGGTCTCAGATATAAACGAGAAGGAGCTTGTTGGAAACTGGAGCAAAGATTACCCTTGCTATGAACTGGCAAGAACTTGGCTGCATTCTGTTCATGCCCCAAAGTTTTAAGGAATGTGAAACTTCAAGGAACTGACCCAGAGTATTTGGCAGAAGAAATTTTAAGCAGCAAAACTTTCAGGAAGCTGCATGGCTACTTGTAACAGCCTACACTGAATTGGCAGTAAAGGCATGATATAAAGCCTGAATTTAAAAGGGAAGCCAAGTGCAAAGAATTAGAAAATTTGTAGCCTGGCCATGTGGTAGACAAGCAAAGAGCATTTTCAGGAGAAAAATGCAGTGGTGCAGCTCAGTGACTGTTTGCTAAGGAGATAAGTACAGAAGAAAGGGATTATCAAAAGAAGTGAAAAAAGACCTACAAGGCATTTTACAGATCTTGGAGGCTCTGCCTTTTGTTACAGGCACAGAGGCCTAGAGAGAAAGAATCGTCTCGGGGAACAGAAATGAGGCACCTTTCTTAGGCTTGCTTCCCAGGGCCACCTTGGAATGCTCCTCCTTTCATCAGCAACCTGGGTGCTTTGGCTATTCTAGCTGTGGTTAAATTGGCCCCAGGAGTGGCTGAACCTGCAGCTTTGGAAGCTACAAGCCAGAAGCTTTGGCAGTGCCAGCATGGTGTTAAGTCTGTAGGCTCACAGAATGCTGGAGTTGTGAAGGCTTGAGAGCCTCCACCCTGATTTTAAAGGATGTATGGAAAAGACTGGAGGTCCAGGAAGAGATCTGTTGCAGGATCAGATTCACTGCATAAGAGCCTTTGCTAGTGCAATGTCAAATGGAAATGTGGGGTCAGAGTTGCAGCATAAAAACCCCACCAAGGCCATGCCTAGTGGAGCTGTGGGAGCGGGACTGCCATGGAGACCCCAGAATTGTGGAGCTGCCAGCATGCAACAATAGCCTGCAAGAGCTGAAACATGGACTTACACCAGGAAAGCCATAGAAGCGCAGTTGCCCAAGAACTTGGGGACCCAACCTTTGCACCAGTGTGTAGAGAATGTCGAACATGGGGTCAAGGTACATGATTCACCAGCTGTAAGATTTAATGCCTGCCCTGGTGGCTTTCAGAGTTGCTTCAGACCTGTTACCCCTTTCTTTTGGCCTATTTCTTCCTTTTTGAGTGGGAATATGTATCCTGTGCTTGTCCCACCATTGTTATCTTGGCAGTAGCTAACTTGTTTTGATTTCACAGATGGGACTGTGAACTTTGGACATTTGAGTTAAAGCAAGTTAAGACTTTGGGGATGGAATGAATTTGTTTACCTGTGAGAAGGACATAAACTTTGGGGGCCGGGGCAGAATTATATAGATTGTATTATGTCCACCAAGTTTAATGTATTAGAAGCTTGATCCCCAATGTGATTATTAAGAGGATGGGAGATCGTCTTCTGATAGTTGAAAGGTGGGGCCTTGAAGTGGTGATTAAAATAGTGGTTTAATGGTGGTTGTGGGCATGGTGCAGAGAGCTTTAAAAGGAAAGCACAGGAGGAGCACTCTCTCTCTGCTTCTGCCATCTTGCAATGTGATACCTGTATCACCGAAGCCACCACCAAGCATGACTCTTAGCAGATGCATTCCCTGGACTTTGGACTTCCCAGTCTCTGAAACTGTAAGCAGTAAATTTTCTTTTCTTACAAATTACCCGGTTTCATGTATTTATGTTATGAGCAACAGAAATGGACTAATACAGATTGCGGCAAGTATCTGTGGAAGGAGTATGGATTGCTGGGGGTGTTTTTTTGCTTACCTTTTCCCTGTAGTCAGGAGTCTTTCCTGGCTTCAAGTCAATCTCTGTTGGGAGCTTCAGTTGTTTTTCTGTGCTGCCATCCCAAATTTCTGAGTCTCAGGGGGTCTTCTTCAATATTTTGTTGAATTCCAAGTTGTTTCCTAGACATTCTGTTCAAGGTGTGATTATCTGTTGTTTCAGACCTTTGTGTCAGAGGCAAGAGCTGGGCACCTCTAGTCAGCATTCTTAACTGGCCACTGTTTCTTTTAAAACCTGCTGCATAATTTGCTTTGAAAATAAAACTGTATGAGCGTACCTCAGAAAGTTCATGGAAAGATTTGTATTATTTTTCAATTCTGTTTTTCCATGAACTTTCTGAAGTAACTTCCTAATAAAACCTGGAACAGTTTATGATTTTGATATTCAGAAAGTTTCTAATGAGTGCAATAGCTGTCTTTGACCAGGTAGGTGAATATTTGGTGGTCTGTTGGTTTTGCATTTCAGATTCAATATTTGGATCATTATGTGTATGATTCACTAGAGAGATGATATTACCAAGGTACCATATGCTGGAACACTTGAAAAATATGCTTTCAGATGTGACACAGTATCCTTTTTTCCTGGCAGATAGAAATTGTTATAATAATACTATTCTAGAGTCCTGTTTTTAAATTCCACCTAATAAATACAAAATTATCTCCAAAATGTCAGTAATATAAATAGACAGGAATATAACAGAAGTAGACAAGCATTTGCCTCTCCTGAAGGAATCACTTGAACAAATAATTCAAGTTATGTTCAATAAAGTTTATAGTCCAGAATCTGGGCTGGGCTCTCAGAGGAAACAAAGATGTTTATCCCTTTTCTGCCCTCAATCAATGCACTAGGCTTGGTACGGCACAGTTTCACTTATTTGACTTGAGGATATGGCTTACTTTTAAGAGTTCATATAATGAATTTAATGATTACATTTTTAAAATCATACAATTCTTCCCTCTCAATAAGCTATATTTTGGAATTAACATAGGAAGAAGCCTATTCAGTAAAAAATATATATATATATTATGTGCATGATGTTATTACTTACATATAAGGATTAAATGCTGGGGTTGTAAATTAATACACTTTGAAAGGCTGGAATTTCTCACTGCGTTGTTTTGTAAAACCTACTAATTTTATGTTAGATGTCACTCATATATAAGATTGAGTAATATATACGCTCTTCTCCCCAAAGAGAATATCATGTAAGTTCAGTAAATGTTGATGGTGTGATCTTATTATTTCGCTTTTTTTTTTTTTTTTCGTGTCCGGCAACGGATCGCAACCCTCAGTGTCACACCCGTACCAGACTGGGACTGGCAACGGGATCGCAACCCTCGGTACTGCGCCCGCACCTCGCTCAGCCAGTGAGTGGGAACCGGTCTGTATGTGGGATCCGAACCCTCGGCGGGAGCGCTGCCGCGCTCCCAAGCAGCGCACTGTAGCAATGCGCCACCGGGCCGGCCCATTATTTCGCTTTTTTTATAGTCTGTTGATTGCCTAGTCTTATTCTTGCCCCAATCCTATCAAGTTATTTGTCTTTTATTATTAATTTTTAGATGCTATTTGCACTTTGGGAATAGTAACTCTTCAACATGAGTTTTAAGTTTTCCACAATTTGCCTTCTATCTTCACACTCTGCTTATGATACTTTTCCATGTGGAAGTATAATTTTCTCTTAGATAAATTTGTCAGTACTCCTTTCTCTGTTCATCTCTTCTCTTACTTAGGCCTTTTCTACTAGATAATCATAAAAAAATTTTAACTGTAATTTCTTCTAGGTTTTTTTTTTTTTTTTTTTCTTTTTCTTCCAAAATTTAAACGTTTGTTCCATCTGGAATGGTTCTGTTCTAGGAATGAAAAAGAGCTCTAGGTCTATTCTTTTTCAAATGGCTAGACAGTTTCCCCAAATCATTACAGATTCTGTGTTTTATCAACAGGTTTGAAATGCCTTGGTTGTCATAAATTAAATTTCCATGTAAGCATGGGTTTTCTTCTATTTCTAATTCAGTACTGTCCTGGTTTTGATTACTATAACTTTTCATTGCATATTATAGTCTTCGTTGCTTTTATTTATCAGATGTTTCCTTTCTGTTTTTATAATTTTTTCCAGGAGAAATTTAAAATCGCTTTTATCAAGGAGAAAAAAGACACTTGTGAGGTTAATTTAGAAGATTTTGCATTTTGACAATAATAAAGATTTTTTCTTATCCATGTTTTTAGGAAAGTATTATAGTTTTTGCCACGTAAAGCTTCGTATTTGTGGTATTTCCTGCTCTTGTAAATTGGAACTTTTTTTTCCTTTTACACTTTCTAATTGGTTACTGTAGATATATTTAAGTCATTGATTTTATTGGATGTATTTTGTCTCTGGTAGTCTTACAGAATTCATATTGTTTCAAATCTTTTGAATATAGTTTTCAAATCTTTTTAACTGTTTTTACAACTATACAATTATATCATATAGAAGGATAATTTTGGCCCAAGACTTTCAAATTTTAGGGCAGTGCTTCCAATGTTTACATATTAAGCTATAAGGAATGATAGAAGTGTTAATCATCATCTACTATAATGGTTCTGTCGGTTTCTTTGATTAGTGGCACTTTTATGCTTAATGTATTTCATGTTGTGTCAATTGACTCATCAAAGTTCATGATCATATTGTGTCTTCATTTATTCATTATTAACTAATATTTGAGTACTTAATATATGTCAGGCTCTGTTCTAAAGAGTAGGCATGTAGAGAACAAAAAGGCAAAGACTGTGTTCTCATAGGACTTGAATTCCAGTGGGGAGATAGAATAAAGAAATAAATGAAATTACATTTAGAGATGTAATGACCTATTATTTAGACTTAGTTTTATATTTAAATAGATTCAGTGCCCACCATTGATCTTTTCATGCCATGTCCTTGTCATAATGACTTATTTATTTTGTATCAGCTATGGATAGGGTGAATCATATCATCAAAAAGAATTTCCTGTAAGTGTTAGGAATAATATAACTTAAATCCACAAATCGATTGTTCTTCCCAGACCTTCTCTTGCCCCAGTCTTCCCCATTTTGCTAAGCAGTTAGCCAAGCCAAAAATTAAGGCATTAACCTTGATTTCTCTCTTTTATTTGCCTTGCAGAGTCAGCCTGTCAGCAAGTTCCTTCAATTCCACCTCCAAAACACACCCTGAATTCATCTACTTTTGTTTATTGCCATCTCCACCCTCCTGGTCTCCCTGTTTCCTCTCCCACACGTCCCATCTCTCACCATCCAGTTTCCACAAAGCCACTGGAGTAAACTTTTTAAAACATAAATTAGATCATAGCACTTTTCTGCTTAAAACCTCCTTGAAGCTTCCATATCCACATAGAATCACATTCAAACTTTCAACTTTGCTTATAAAATCCTTCATGATCTACTCTGCCCACTTCTCTGAGCTCATACTGTATGTTTTTCCCTTCTCTACGCTGCCTCTGTTTCTTTTTATTTACACAGTCCAGGATTGAACTAGCCCTTCTGTTCTACCTGAAGTACTGTTTTTTATGATCTTTGCTCAGAAGGCTCCATGGTCATTCAGATCTCAGCTTAAATTTCATGTCTTCAGAGAGACCAATTTATTTTTATTTTTATTATTTTTTTTTTTTCCTTTTTGTCTTTTTTACTGACCGGTAACGGGATCGCAACCCTCGGTGTCGCGCCTGTACCGGGGACCGGCAATGGGATCGCAACCCTCGGTGTTGCGCCCGC
>NW_007726798.1:530925-580751 GCF_000696425.1 Galeopterus variegatus
GGCCCGGAGAGTGGGGGGGGGCCGCACTCCTCGGGGGCTCCGCTCCCTCGGCGGGAGCGCCGCCGCACTTCCAAGCGGCGCACTCTCCAGTGCGCCACCAGGCCAGCCCCTAGAGAGGCCAATTTAAAGTAGCCACCCAGGACCTTGTTATCTTAGTTCTCTGCATAGGACATGTGACTGCCTGATGTGACATAGGACATGTCCTATGCAGAGACCTAAGATAAATAAATGTATTTTATTACTAAGATAAACTAAACTAAGATAAACTAAAATAAATATATTTTATTTTATAGAATGTAGTATCCATGAGAATAGAATGTAAGATCCATGAGAATAGTGATTCTTTGTCTTCATTGCTATATTTCAGGAGTTGGGACAAAATAGGTGCATACTGGACACTTAATAAATGTTCTTTTTACAAATATCTTTCTGTTACCTTTGGATGAGAAGGACCATTTGGCTAGATACAGAATTATTGCTTTACACATTATTCTCCTCCTCCTCTCAAAAAATCTAGACATTTTCTCACTTGAATATTGTCAGAGAGAACTTTAAAGCCTGCCAAATATTTTTCCCCTTATAGGTGACTTGCTGCTTCTGCATGGTTATTTGTAGCAGAAGCCAGCAGTTCTTTCTCTCTCTATATATATTGGTCTTATTAATTTTCTACAGATTTCCCCCCTGAAACACAATGAGCTTTTTTCATCTGCAATTTTTATTCTTTCTCTATTTCAAGGAAGCTTCTATCACTTCTGAATATTTTTTTTTATTTCATTACTTTAGGAATACCAATTATTACATTATCTATATGTCTTCTCTCCAGTCATGTTTATCTTTATGTATCTTCTCTCTGTGTTTTGTGTGATTTTTTTTTTAAGGCTGCCATCACATCAGTGACTGACTTGTCTCTGTTGCTTCTATACCTTGTTTCTAATGCTTTTATTAGTTCTGTACAAGTATTGCTTTTCCTCACTTTCCCCCCTTAACTCTACCAGCATTCTTTTTATTTATTTTTGTTGCCTTCATTTACCCGTACTCTTCTTTTTTCCTCTTATTTCCCTGAGAGTTTAAATGATTATTGTCTAAAATTTTCTTTGAAAATGAATTCTCCATGTCTTCTGCATCCTATATTTATTTACTTACTTTTTTTTTGCTGTAAAATTTTTGTGGGGAATCAGTGGCTTCTTAGTATTGTCAGTAAAGCCACAGTAGACGGGGGTTTTTTTTTTCACATTTTTTGGAAAGATTTATGGGAATATTCAGGTCAAAAATATGATGGTATGCTAATGAATTTTCCCAGTAGTCAGTTCAAATACTTCAAATAATTCTAACACAGCTGTATTTCAAAAATGAATTCTTAACTGTATTTAGCAGCTTTTTAAAAATTGCATGAAAGCCAGTATAATACAAAGGTGCTTCCTTGTATTGATTTAACAGATGAGCTGGTTTAGAATTGTATTTAGACATGAAAGGATAATTATTTGCCAGTATGACTTAGAAAAACCCTTATGTCTGGTAAAACATAAACAAGACTTTAAGTAAGTGAAATCTCAGCTGTAAACTTAATAGTACTTTTTTCCTACAATTAAAAATAGGATATTAAAGTTTATTGTAATTTCATAGTCCCAAATTATATTACAGGTTTACTGACACATGCCCCTGGCAATTTAATTTTGTAATATCATATTCAAAATTTTAAGGAAAGAGACTGCTTTAAAGACTCTAATAGTCATAAAAATGCTAAAGTAAGCCTTGGAGTTAAGAATAAAAATAGATTAGCCCAGAGAATTGCTTTTTTTAATTAGCCACAAAAATAATTATAAAAGAAAATGAAGTCAGCATTCCTCCATGTGTCCCTATATTCTTGTTGTGCTTTGTATGCACAAGCAAATGGTTATTTTCAGGAATGACATATCCATTTCTATCTCATTTTTGTAGTACATACTTATTAAAGATAGGAGTCTTCAGAAAGTTCGTGGAAGGATTCACATTATCTTTTAATTCATCTTTCCATGAACACTTTGAAGTGCACTTGTATAGTAAACATCTTTAAAATGGTGATATTAAATTGACTTACTGGTGATTAGCATTGAAAACGATACCAGTAATACCATTGTGAATTTTAGTTGCATTTTTAATCTCTTTAGTCAGACATCAGGAATGCCCCAGAAAAGCAGGCAGATTTTATGATGATGCATGCCATCCTGTTTCCCTGTCTTATGTCTGAGTTTCAGCCTAACGTCTAAATCGTTTTACAGATGCTAATTTTGCTCAACAAGGCTATAGATAGCGGTGGCCAGCAGCTGGAGCAGGAGCAGAATTCCTGGGAAAACTAACCATAAAAAACCTACTTTCTCTTCTCCTCTCTCCTCTGCTCCCATTCTCCCTCATTTATAAAAGTGAAACTATACAATTGTATTTTAATCTTATGCAAATTACAGTTTGTTAAACTCTGTGAGCTTTGCTTACAGGGATGGAATTTAATAAAATCACTGCCCAGATGATTAATGTAATATATTTTTGTTTGCTTACTTGTTTTTTTAAAATTTTAATTTGGAAGTGTTCATTAAATAGTCTAATATTTTTTAATAAAATAACAAATTAATGTATTTCCTTGGACAGTTTTCAAAAGTAAGTGTGAATCTTAAACATCTTTGAGTAGGTGTTTAAGACTTTTCTTACATTCCAGGAAGTACTTCATACTATTTCCTGAAAGTATAAGCAGAGAAAGTAAAGTAAATCAAAAAGTCAAGAAGTGAGTAAATATTTAAGTAGCTATTAGTTTATGTTAGGAATGTTCTTGAAAGAAATCCAAAGGTGGGTGCTATGGACACTGTCCTATTTAATTAACAAATAGGACAAGTGTCAGCTATTCTGGTTAAGTGGTATGTTCTTGCTTTTCAGAATTTCTCTTTAAAAATCTAACAATCTTGATTTTTGAAAATAATGTATAAAGTGAAATATTTATGCCCTGTCTTCACTATTTGGACAGTTAAAGTCTGAATTGATGGACAATGTTAACACAAGTGCACACCAAAAATGTTCTGTTATTGGTTTTAAATAATAGGTACAGAAAACTTATAAGGTTAAATAGAAATTTGTGCCATTTGGTAGGTAAAAATCACTTGCAGCTCTAGACAACTGTTTACCAATTTGCTTTGAACACAAGATAAAATTGAAATGAAGATACTTTTTGGTTACTGTATAGTAAAAAAAGGGTGACCTTCAATGTCAAATTCTAAATTAATAAATTTAAAACTGATAGAGGTTTTCTCTCTGGGTGAGTTTTCAGAATCTAAATGGGCATCCCAAAGAAAATATGTTGTTAGAAATGACTCTTCTATCTTTTAACATTTCTCTATTCATTTTGCTCAATGAAAAAAAAAAAAGTCATTTCCTTATTACCAACCAAAACAAACAAATTCACAAGAATGCCCCTATTGTGTCACTATATTTTTCATGTACTTGGGAAATTCAACTGATAGAATATTTAGCATTGGATTAATTGGTTTTCTGAAAATAACATATTTCTTAGCAGCACAGTGAGCTACAACTAAAATTAGTTTTCCCTTTGGTATCTATCTTTAACATTGATTCATTTCATGAACTTCAGAAATGTATTTAGTATTTACTAGTGCAGAAAGCTTTTGCCATTGCTTAATATTGCAGATGTTAATTAGAAGATTTAATCTTTGCAGTGCAATTTTGCTGTAAATGATATAAAAATTTTTAGGTTACTGAATATTTTTTAAATATGTTTTTAAAAGTGTGTTTTTTTTAATTTAAACATTCAGCTAAAGTGAAATGATTAAATTATGCTATCCTCATAATTAAAAATTTATTATAATAAAAAGCAGATATAAACTTTACCATCTTAACCATTTTAAGTGTATAGTTATAGTGTTAAGTAATTTACATTGCTGTGAAACAGATCTTCAGCACCTTTTCATCTTGCAAAACTGAAACTCTGTGTTAATTAAGCAACTCCTCTTTGCCCCCTCCCCACACCCGTTAGTCACCACCATTCTACTTTCAGTATCTATTAATTTGACCACTTTAAATTCTTCATATAAGTGGAATCATACAGTATTTGTCCTTTTCTGACCAGTTTGTTTCACTTAGTATAATGTCCTGAAGGTCCATCCAGGTCGTAGCATGTGACAGGATTTTCTTCTTTTTAAGGCTGTATGGTTTCCATTGTATACAAGCCTACTTCAGAAAGTTCATGGAAAGATTCTTTTAATTCTATTTTTTCCACTAACTTTCTGAAGTACCCTCGTATATTCCACATTTTATTTATCCAATCATAGTCAATGAACATTTGGGTTGCTTCTACCTCTTGGCTATCATGAATAGGGCTGCTATGAACATAGGCATGCAAATATCTGCAAGACCCTTGTATTAGTCCGTTTTTGTGTTGCTATAACAGAATACCTGAGACTGGGTAATTTATGAAGAAAAGAGGTTTATTTGCCTCACAATTCTGGGACAGCTGCATCCGGTGCAGGCCTCAGACTGCTGCTACTCCGGGCAGAAAGCAGCAGGCAGCCAGCCTGCGGTACAAGGCAAGAGGAATGGCAGGGGTGTAGGGGAAGCTGCCAGTGTCCTTTAAACAGCCAGCTCTTTCAGGAACTAATAAAGCTACAACTCACTATCTACCCCTTCATGCCCCCCCCCCAAGAGGACATTAATCTATTCATGAGGGATCCTCCCCCCATGACCCAAATAGCTCCCAGTGCTGCCACATTGGGGGGATAGCATATCCAAACTGTATCAACGCTGTTTTTATTTATTTTGGATAAATACCTAGAAGTGGGATTATTGAATCACATGGTAGTTATATTTTTAATGTTTTGAGGAACTACCATACTGTTTTCTATAACAGTTGCACTGTTTTACAATCTCACCAGTAGTGAGTGCATAGGGGTTCTGACTTCTGCATATCCTTGTCAACAGTTGCTATTTTCTGTTTCCTTAATAGTAACCATCCTAATGGATGTAAAGTGATATCTCATGGTGTTGATTTGCATTTTCGGACTAGTGATGTTGAACATCTTTTCATGTGCTTATTGGCCATTTGTATGTCATCTTTGGAGAAATGTCTGTTCACGTTCTTTGCCCATTTTCTAATCAGCTTATTTGATTTTTTGTTGGTTAGTTGTAATGTTGGGAAAATGCCAAAATAATTTTCTCATAAGCCTGTTTTGTCCTTAAAGTAATATTTTGTCTTTGAAACAATATTTGCTTGTTACACTAGTCTGGCCTCTAATCACTACTTGCATTTTTGGCTTCTGTAACCAAGCTCACTTATCTGCACAAACCACATATGCTAGCCTAGTGAATGCTGAGAAAAGGAAAAAACCCTGGAAGAGTCTGCTTAAAAAAACTTTGTGAGACCTGAGCTTGGGGTCCAGATTTCCAAGCATTAGCTTGTCTGGGCCTGCCAGCAAAATAAAATACCTGTCTCTCCTACTCTCTCAGTGCTGACTGCTTCTTTGTCCAGTCCATTTCCACAACAGTAGGAGTTCTTTATATATTCTAGATATTAGCCTCATAAAATATATGATTTGCAAATATTTTCTCCCATTCTGTGAGTCACCTTTTAATTCTGTAGATTGTGTCATTTGATGAACAGAAATTTTTAAATTTGATGTAGTCTCATTTACCCTTTTTTGCTTTTGTTACCTATGCTTTTGTTGTCATATCCAGAAATCATTGCCAAATCAAGTGACACAAAGCTTTTCCTTTATTATTTCTTCTAGAAGTTTGATAATTTGGGGTCTTATGTTTAGGTCTGTAATTCATTTCGAGCCAATTTTTTTTTTTTTTCAGTTTGTCAATATTATTTTTTTTACATTCTGAGATGTTGCAGAGCAATTGGGGGGCAAGAGGAGAAGGGGAAGGGGAAACAAAATAGGGTAGGAGAAGGAGGAAGGAGGGGGGACATGGTTGAGACCCATGGCACCCCCATCATTCCTACAGGGGAGACCAGGGGACTCCCAGTGGTGGCTTGGTCATTGCTGGGCTGGATGCATATGTTAGGGGGATGTGGATGAAGCCCTCGGCCCCCTACTGCCCTGGCTCTGGAGACCAGGGGACTTACAGCAGTGGCTCAGTGGTCATCACTGGGTTGGTTGCAGGTGTTGAGGGGGCTTGGCCAAAGCCAAACCTGTTACCTCGGGGTTATAAGGTTGTGCTCTGGTCCCTTGAAATGCCATACAAATTTTAGGATGATTCTTTCCTATTTCTGTAAAAAAAAAATGCCATTGGGGCTTTCATAGGAATTGTGTTGAGTCTGTATATTGCTTTGGGTAGTATCAACATTTTAATAATCTTAAATCTTTCAATCCATGAACATGGATTGTCTTTCCATTTATTAGTCTTTTAAAATTTATTCCAGCAGTGTTTTATATTTTTCAATATACAGGTTTTTTGCCCTTTTGGTTCAGTTTATTTCTGTGTATTTTATTCATTTTGATGCTATTGTAAGTGGAATTGTTTTCTTAATTTCCTTTTCTGATTGTTCATTGTTAGTATATGGAAACAAAACTGTTTTTTGTGTGTTGATTTTATATCTTGCAGTTTCACTGAATTTGTTTATTAATTATAACAGATTTTTTTGTGGAATCTTTAGGGTTTTCTACATATAAGGTCATGTCTTCTGTGAATAGAGATATTTTTACTTGTTCCATCCTAATTTGGGTGGCTTTTAAATGATTTTTAATGAATGAGCAATGCTTACACAATATTGTTAAGTGAAAATAGTCTGTGGAACTGTTGACTATGAGTCCAATTTGTGTATATGTTGGGAGGGGCCTCATAACTATATACTTACATAGTTACAAGATTGGAAGAAAACATCAAAATGCTAATGGTGGGTGTCTCTGGATGGTGGATTTATGGATGACTTTTATTTCATTTTTTATTTATATTTTTCTACATTGGCTGACTTTTCCAAGATAGATATATTAATGTGGATACAATAGTACAGAATAAAACACAGAGGTTATTTTTAGCTTAAAAAATGGCAGTTTCCATTATTGATGCCCACATAAGATAGACATGTTTTTAATGGTTTTCTGTTAAATCTTATTAATAACTAGAGGATTCAATTAGGAATTATAATTCAGAAGCGTCATGTTAATTTTAATACATGATCAATGAAGTAGAAATACAGTAGATATAAATAGCATAAACTAGTTGATATTTGATAAAATAGCAAATAGAAAATCTTGCTCAGTAGTCTACTTTTTGTGGAAAGATTAAAATATGTTAACTTTTTGAAAGTTCGGTATAGAATATTAGAGGACATTTTTCTACTATTATCAAGCATATAGCCTTCCCCAAAACATTGTCACATGAATGGAAGAGGATTTTAGGGGTTTAGGAGACAATAGGTTTTGGACTTTAGAGTTACAGCTATCCACATAACTACAGATATTGGTTTAATTAGTTACCTCAGTATTAAATCCATGATCTACTACATATTATTGGAGGGTGAGGTGTGATGAATATTACTGTCTTTCATCTTTCCAGAACCAGATTTTTTTTTTTCTTTTTTGTCTTTTTTACTGACTGGTAATGGGATCGCAACCTTCAGTGTTGCGCCCACACCACGCTCAGCCAGTGAGTGGGAACCGGTCTCCACATGGGATCCGAACCCTCGGCGGGAGCGCTGCCGCGCTCCCAAGTGGCGCACTCTCCAGTGCGCCACCGGGCCGGCCCAGAACCAGATTTTTTAATGCCTAGTTCTTTCCTTCCTTCCTTCCTTTCTAAACCTGAGTGTATTTTGCTTTTAATAATTTCCCAAGTACTATATTTTAGGAGTCATTCAATTGCAAGAAATCCTTAAGAGGGTATTGAATCTAGATGTAATCCAAAGTACCCTCGTACGTAAAGGGTGCAACTGACTTATTCCAGTTTATCCCCAGAGTATGAAAGCTTGAGCCCTTTATGTCAGTCTGCCAGTAATATCAGGAATCCCTAAAGTTCTAGTCTATTGCCTTCCAAGGCTTCTACTCTTTCCTTATTACGTTTTTACAAGTGCATTGTGTGTGACATTAATAGAGTCTAACTTGATTCTATTTCGATGAACTGATTGTAGCAGAAGCAGCTGGTAGCTAAATAAACATTGGCATTGGCTAATTGTGTTCAAGGCTAAGAAACTTGGAGCAAAGACCAGCCCCCCAAAGTGACCCCAGATATTAAAGCTGTATCTTCATCTGGTAGCATATTTTGGAGGGGGAGGGGTTGCTGCCCACACCAGTTAAAAGTATAGTTTAGAGTTGCAGTGTGCTGCTAGGCAGGAGTTGGCTTAGGAACAAGGGGTTTATCTTTACGGCTATCTCCTAGGGCTCAAGCCAGTCTTGGGAGCTTTTAATCATTTAATTATCATTTGAATTAGGACTGGTTCCAGTGTCTACCATCTCACACAGAGCTACTATCCCTCTTGGCTCCACATGGATTCCCTTGCTAGCTGGAGGAGTCACTCTTTTTTCCCAGGCGTATCAGGTGGAGTGTAATAACTCCGTGTCTCTCTCTTTCTCTCACTTGTACATCCCTTAAAGAGCCCAAGGTACTCAGAGTCTGGCCTCAGTGATTCCCAGCTATTTCTGCCTATGCTTTGGTGTAACCAACAATTGCCCTTTTCAGAGAGAAAGAAAAAAATACCCACACATTCAATCCCTAGTGCATTTTTTCCTTCCTATATAAGGACATAATCAACAGCCCAGTTTTCAGCAGGACATCTTTAGGAACCTTAGCCACAGTCATTCATGGACTCTTACTCTAGTATTCCACTTTCAGTGTAATTCTGCTGGTAACTGACAACTGACTAAGTCTCCATGGTTCAAATTTTCAAGAGACCAAATGGGATTAACTCACACGGGGGCTATGGATTAGTTATTTTCAGATCAGTTGTCCACACTGGTGCCTTCAGTAGGTAGAAGATTACATGGCACAAACAGTATTTCCTACTGGATGGACATAGATTCTCTTAGGGGTACTACGGACAGGCTGAAAGTGGTTAGTCCTTTAGAATAAAGTGACATTAACACAAACAGGAAAGTCAGGAAGAAAAATTTGTTTTTAAGGGAAGATATTGGTACATTAGGGCATATTAAATTCAAGTTAGTAGCAAGACATACAGATGAAAATAATAGGTACATGATCAGAACTGAAGATACGGGGCTCTGGTTGTCAACTAGTCTCATTCTTCCATTGCCAGAATATGAAGAATGAAACATCTCTTCTTTGAGAAAATAACTTCTCAAAACCCATTTATACATGAGCAACAGAGGTGGAACCTACAGGCCTCTGAGGCCTTTGAACCTTGTGGATTTTATGCCATATCTCTGTAAACATTAATCTGACATCACCCAATTAGAAAAATAAAACAGATTATTCAGATTTCAGATCATTTTGACAAGGTTGATGTAGGCCATCAAAGAATAGCTACATCTGTGATAGATAAAAATGTTTAGCTTATCTGCCTATCAGGATTGCCTACAAAAACCTTATCTTTATGTAAGCTGTTCCATGGTACAATTTCAGTTCATAGATTCTAACCCCTTTGCATTAAAGCTTAAAACAATAGTGAAATAGATATATGACGAATATATCCAGAAATGGAGTTTACTCACCAAATTGTGTATATTAAAGAAGGCACAACCCCCAAATATCTGAATTATTAATGACGTGTGCTTGAGAATTCTTGTTTCCTGCTGCAGCTGTAAAAAGCTATTGTGTATAGCTCTCACCAAAGGCCCACCTTTCCCTGGTAGAAACCTCACGTAACCACTGCTGGGATAATAGTTATGGGGTGGAACTCAGAGGTAATTTTCCCAAGTAGTGATTTGTTGCTAGTAGTATTATTTCAGCCATATTATTAACTTTTACAGGTCAGTTTAAGAATTTACATACCAGTAAGAAGTTAGGCACCATAAGTGAAGTTACTCTTGTGAGAAAATCTGTTCTAAATCCCAGCCTTAACTGAAGAATTTTTCAGCACAGCTCAGGTATAAGATTTCTGTACACATTTAAAAGTGAGTAGGTGGGAATACAAAAAATAGCATATAGTAACAAAGTTTAGGTGCTTCTTTACTCTTTTTTTATAATTCAGGACTTCTTGTTAAAATGAAGGATGGGCTAGAATTTAACCAGTTGGAAATTAGCATGTGTAAAGAATAAATTTTAATACTATAATGGAAAAGGCTCAGATGGAGGAGTGAGCTAAAAGGAGAAACAGTATTCTTGTGCCCATGAATGGACACAGAAAGCAGTGCCTTCCTCTATACCTGGGTGGGCAGACTTTTTTCTGTTACTTTCAGGGCTTACTCACTGCTTCTGCCTATATTGATAATGAGGAACATGAGATGACCTTCTGTTTAGATTATCTCCATTGATCCCCTTTCATTGGCAGACTGTTAAGAAATAAATTTTCAATTGTAAAAGTTGGCATTATGCATTCATGTTTAAGGTATATGTAACTATTTATGTAATATATGTTTTTCCAGATTACTAATACAAGCTGGATTATCTTTAAAGATTTTACTCAGACTTTTATTCAGTTAGAAGATTGTACCCTCATTTGACTTCCTTAATCCTTTAAAATCGTTAATACTAAATCCTATCAGTTAATGAATTATCAGTTAACGTTTACATGAGATGCTGTTGAAGAGAGTTCCTTAGTGAGTATAAATAAATTTGGTGTACAATAGCTAAACTAAATATGTATTTAAACCATATCAATAATGATTGATTCTTTAAAAGGTATTTATGACATGGCAAAATATTTAAAGCTTTGTTCTGGCTCTCAATTGAAAGAGTTGGAAATAAAAATTGGGAAATATCTCTGATTTGAATGAAGATTCTGCTTATCTGTGGCCTAATTTCTGAGTTTTTCCTTCTTGGCCTTATATGTTTTTCTAAAATGACTTTGAGTTAGAGCCAGAATATATCTGGACATCACTGATTTTAAACGTGAAGTTATTTTTCAAAAGACCACTGTAAAACAATATCTAATGAAAAATATTTTATAATGATATCCTAACAAGGAACTCTTTCATTTGTTATCTTTCTCAGTTTCAAACATATGGTAATATTGCTGTTTTATTTACTCTGTGTCAAATGCGCTAAAGGTACTCTGTGCATTACCTCTTCCGCAACATTCCCAACAGAGGAACTTGCATACTCAGAAACATGGGGGCGCATAAGAATTTGTTACAAAAATGGCCAGCAACCTGATATTAGTGAAATATAGGGAATGTTTGGGAAAGTGGTAGATAACGAAGCTAATATGGTGGAATAAATCCAGATGCCACTTAACAGATGAAATTGTGGCTGAGAAGGGGGTTAAATTGCCCAAAATACAGTGAATATATGAGCTGGGATTTGAGTCCAGGTGTGTCTAATCCAGAATTCATCTCTTAACTTCTGCATTATACTGCCTTTACATAATTCACATGCAATCATTTTATCAACTCATAAACTTCTTTTACTGAAATAAACACTATTTTCATGTAAAATGGAATTTAATGGTGACAATACTATTCTAGGCAATATTCTCATAATAACCATAAAATTCCCATAAGTAACCAATATTTTATTTTAATATAACTTTTTTTAGTTAAACAACTCAAACAAGTTTGTGATAGTCAAATTAGAAAATACAGATCAAAAAAGAAGTAAAATTTCTTTTAATTTTACCACTCAGTCATAAACATTTCATATGTTTTTTGAAATACTTTTTCTGTATACCATGTTCTTAAGTAATATATACAGAATTTCCCCTTTTCACTTAATATATCATGAACATATTTTTATATCAAAACACATTTTTAACTATATTATAGAATCTGTAACTATACCGTTATTTAACCATTCTTTCAATGTTATACCATACTGTAGGGAACATCTGTCTCTTTGTGTGTATCTCCTTCAGAAAAAAATTTTGATGCAACTGATGGTTCAAAGATTTTAATTAAGGCTTCTAGCTTTGTAGAAAGAATGTTCCAGCTTACAGTGTCATCATAGTACTGATAATGCCTAATTCCTCATCTCTAACATTTATGGTAAAGTTTTCCTTTGTTCTTCCCATTTATAGAGATTTTGAGTAACATAATGCCAAATTTATTTTGTTTTTCAGGAGATGATTTTTCTTTGATTCAACAAGAAATATTTATGGTTAAAGAATGTAAACATTGCAACATTGTTGCCTACTTCGGGAGCTATCTCAGGTAAAAAAAAAAAAAAGCATCTGCTTTCTCTCTCTTTGTATTTTATATTCTCTTTGCTACTACTCTCCCTCCCTTTCATGTGAGTGCTATTATATTTGTAAATTTTTTAAATTATGTTGTCCAAAGTGCTAAAATTTCCAGGATTTATTTATTTATTTATTTTTGCCCTTTTTTGTAACCAGTAAGGGGATCGCAACCCTTGGCTTGGTGTCACCCACACTGTGCTCAGCCAGTGAGCGCACCAGCCATCCCTATATAGGATCTGAACCTGCGGCAGGAGCACCACTGCGCTCCCCAATGCCGCACTCTCCAGAGTGCGCCATGGGGTCGGCCCACCAGGATTTTTTTAAATCATCTTCCCTGTTATATTAATAATGATACCTCCATGTATACAGTTATGCTTATCTGGCAACTTTAATGAAACATTATGAATGATTAAGTAAGTGTTTTAAACTTATAAAACTGATCATATTTTAAACCACTTAAGATGAGAACAAAACTGAAATTAATATGCTTTTCTGTATATTGAAGAGAGACTGCCATGGCAGTTTTCTGTTATACTCTGCAATCCATTCTGAACTTTGATGTGCTGAAGAGTTGAGAGCTTTATAGTATTTCAGTGATGGAGAATTATAGCTAATATAATTTTCTTTCTCTTTCATATTAGTCGGGAAAAACTGTGGATTTGTATGGAATACTGTGGTGGCGGATCACTTCAAGATATTTACCATGGTACTGTTACTTTGACTTTACATTTTAAAACCAACTTAACTTTAATGACTGTTGTTTGACATTTTCAGTTAATAAGGGAAATTAATAGGTACATTTATTGTTTTATATTCTTCTGTTCTGTTCCTGGAGTACTGCATAAAAGAAGTCTAAGGGGTTTTTTGTTAGTTATTCAGTTAAATTTGCCTGAGCCTGAATTGAGGAATCCAAAAGTATTTGTGCAGTCTAAATTTTGCTTTTTAGATGTCTCTAGGAAAGTGTTTTATCTACAAATGAAACTACCTAAACTTCCTTGTAAGAATTGAAATGCAAAGGGTAACTCACATAAAGGAAATTATGTTTGTCTTAGTAACTTAACCTGTTAACCAGAAAAGCAATTTACTACTTGTTACTATAATATATAGTTTTAAAAAAATTTTTGTAGTATTTTATTTAGCATTCTGTTAATTTAGGCAGTTTTCTAAGTTGGATTTGACTTTGTTAATACTATTTAGAAATAGTTTTAGTTTTGACTCTGTAGTTTAGCTTCTGATTTGTTTTGTTGTTGACAATTTCTTGAATTTCTAGAATTTATGAGACTAAACATGGATCCTTATAAAATAATTTTTCTTTTCCTTGTTTAACATAGATATGGTATAGGAAAACTTGCATTGCAACTATGCATTGTATAACTTATTGTTATGAATTATGTGAAGTATTTTAAAAGTGTGTGTGTGTGTGTGTGTGTGTGTGTGTGTGTGTGTGTGTGTGTGTGTGTGTGGTAAAGGGATCTGAACCTCTGCAATAAGGCAGTGCTCAACCAAGTGACCTAACTGGCCAGTCCTTTTTTCAAATTTTTTTTTTGCTGATATCTTTATTTTGGAAAGCTTACCAAATTTTAGTCATGCAGTTTACAAAAGCAGCCACAGTAAATGTAAAAGCAGCAGTGTTATTCCATAAATGTCAATCAATAGATCAGTGGTTAAATAAACTACACTGTACCTATACTATGGAATACTGTGCAGCACTTAAAAAAATGAAGTAGCTTCATATATATTGACTTGAATATATCTGCATAAGAATATGTATAGCATAGTTGATCATACTTAGGCTATTAAATATTATATTTTTATAAGTATGCATATGAATGTAAATGCATAGCAAAATGAAAGGATACATATAAAACTGATAATTCATTACCTGTAGGGGAGGGAAAGCAGGTCATAATATTCTGAAATATAGTAAAAATGTATTGATATATTATTTAATTATAAATTTAAGAATATAATAGTTACCTAATTTTGTCACAACCAATAACCAATAGCAAAAAAACAGTCCTGACTAATGCTTGAGCTCTGATCACTGCCTCTTTATTTTAAAAAAGTTTAACACCGCATAAATATGATACACAAAACATTATGATTTAGACTGTCTCTTAAAAGTTTTTAAAATAAAAACTAATCCCATTTTTTTAAAAAAAGAAAAATGTTTTATTCTCTTATTTAGTAGTCTTTCATGTTCTTATATATTGTAACATACTAGAATGACTATTTTCTTTATTTTACCGTGTTGATTTTAAAGAACTATTAGTAGCAAACAGCTCTCTGTCACTTGACTTAAAACTCTTTCCTATGATTTTATTAAGAATTATGATATTTTATATGAAATGTTTTTATTTAATAATTGTAATTTTTATCCATTCACACTTTTACAAAATGTGAATCTTTAAGAATATAGATAAAATCAAAGGAAGGGAAATGAGAATACTGAAGAGATATCTGCACCCCCTTGTTTATTGCAGCACTCTTCACAATAACCAAAATATGGAGTCAACCTAGTGCCCATCAATAGATGAGTGGATAAAGAAAATTTGGTATATATACACAATGGAATACTACTCAGCCATGAAAAACAGTGAAAGCCAGTCATTTGTAGCAACACGTATGAGCCTGGAAGACATCATATTAAGTGAAATAAATCAGGCACAGGAAGATACATATTGCATGTGCTCCCTCATATGTGGGAGCTAAAAAATAAGTTGGACTTTTTTGAAGTAGAGAGTAGAATTGTGGCTACTAGAGGCTAGTAAGTGAGTGGGGGATGGGAAGAGGTTGGTTGATGGGCACAAAATTACAGCGAGATAGGAAAAATGAGTTTTGGTGGTGTGTTATAGTGCTAGGCATCTATAATTAACAATTTATTGTATGTTCTCAAATGGCTAGATGAGAAATCAAATGTTCTCATTACAAATGATAAAATGTTGTGATGATGAATATGCTAATTGCCCTCATTTGATCATCACACAATGTATTACATGTATTGAAATATAACTCTGTACCCCACAAATAAGTACAATCAATGTGTTGATTAAAAAATAAATTCCTTTATTTAAAAAATTAAATTTAGAAAAATGAATATAGATAAAATCAAACTATATAAGTGGCATTTTTTACTACTTTCCCTTTTAAGTTTAAAGAATATTTTTGAGACATTAATGTTATTTCTTCATAAAATTTCTACTTTTTATTATTAAAAACTGATATTTGTTGAATCTAAGAAATATTCATCCCTGTAAATAGTGTACTAGAAGCATAGTAATCAAGAGCATCTATACTTATAGATAGTGTTAATAATGTGGCTTCCCTTCTTTTACTACTATTCCATCAATTTACTAAGCATCCAAATTTTATGTTCCTGAGTAGGTGTAGACAAGCAGTGATTAAAATATGCAATAAAATATTTCTCTATGTAAAGACTGCATATAAGTACCTGATTGGGTTTCATTGTCAGCAGACAACAGTCCAGATTTTCTCTCATGGTGTTAAAAGGCATAGATTCAAAGCCTCTAGTTGGGTACTTGCATACGAAGGATTTTGTATTTCATATTAGTGAGAGATCTGGTTGCCAGATGTGACCATACTTTTTAAATTCTTAGATAAAGCACTGGATCAAGCCTCCATGTTTTGATAGGTGTGATAAAGAATTATACTAAAGAAATATCTTGATCTTTATAAAAGTATATGATGCTTTTCAGTATATTTCAACAACGAGTCTCTATGGCTCTCTACTTCTCTATATAACTGTAATTAGTTATGTATGTTTATCCAGTTTCTTGGCTTTATTTTTGAAAAGTTGTTCAGGATTGAGATCATGTCCATTGTTTTCTATAAAACTTCCTGTGATGCTTAGTACTATGCTTTGCACATAATGGGTGCTTAATATTTTCACTGATCCAAGTTATTATAGAGTAAATCTTTTATTTTTAAAGTACATTTTAAAATTCTTAATGTTACCTTTTTTATTTGTTTCTTGATTACAAAAATAGTATATGCTCTTGGTCAGAAGAGAAGTCATCCAGCTGTATATACAGAAGGTTTATAATAGTTTGTCATTATTAAAGAAGACAGTTTTTAACCAATATTTCAAATGTATAACAATGTGGTCTCTTTTTCTTTTTAGTTACTGGACCATTATCAGAATTGCAAATAGCCTATGTATGCAGAGAAACCTTACAGGTACTACATTTGCTTCTGTAGTTGGAAAGCATTTCTAGTTTCACAGCTGGTAACTATAAAATGCTGGTCTACCAAAAAGCGAAAGGGTAAACCGAAATGATTTTTCTTCTACCCTCTCATATTAAAATTCTGTGAAACTAGTTATTGCTTTCATGAATGAGTCACAGAAAATCATTTAAGCTGATGCTGATATACACAATGGTCTTACATGGTGTTCTACTTTAATGCTGATATATACCATGGTCATGTATGGCATTCTACTTTGTAGCACTTGGCCCTAAATTGCTACAAACGTAAGGAAAGCCATAGGTGTCAGTTGTAACAAATTGTCTAAGCTTTCTCTTCACGTTTTGTAGCAGTAAAAGGAATCTCTTTCATAAGAGTAAGGGTTTTTACCATTTTTCCCAAAATGAATTATATTTGCACAGTAATAACCCAGAGTGTTATCTGAAAACCCTAGTTTATGTGATATTAATATGTCATTGATAGCAGAATCCCTTTTTATAAGTTTGGTTAACATTTATTAAACAAAAGTTTCTTTGCTTCTTTAGGGCCAGTGAGAGCTTTTAGTATGCTACAGTAGATTGTGAATCTTCAATATAGGGGTATAGAGTATATGGCATTTCTCCCAATTTATTTATTTTTTCAGTCCTCTGAAAGAATACTTATTGAGAAAATTAGCAATTAACAATATTGTTCATATACTTTAAGACATTTAAATTAATAGGAGGGATAAGTCATAATGATCATGTTTTTTATTTTGGTAATTTACAGCTAAAGATTATTAATTGATGGGCCGGCCCGGTGGTGCACTCGGTAGAGTGTGGCGCTTGGGAGCGCGGCGGCGCTCCCGCCAAGGGTTCGGATCCCATATAGAGACGGGTCTGCTCACTGGCTGAGCATGGTGCGGGCGCGACACTGAGGGTTGCGATCCCGTTGCCGATCGTGGTACGGGCGCAACACCGAGGGTTGCGATCCCATTACCGGTCACGAAAAAAAAAAAAAAGATTATTAATTGATGCTTCTATCCCTACATTTCCTAGATTGTGTAATTTGTTTCAAAGTGAAATTGATGTTCTATATGTTTTTCTTCCATATTTTAGAAACTGGGAGATTGACCTGATCTAAGAGAAAGCTCTAGTCAGTTTGAAAAGTGTTGGTTTCCACAAGCTTTAAAAGACATACCATGCCAAATCTTATTATGAGATAAATGAAAATAAATCCTTCAGTATTTATGTACGTGTGTATATATATTTCTGTAGTATTCACGTAACATAGAAATCTGCTGTTATCTACATAAAAGTCTAATACACTCAGCATAGAATAAATGACAAATTTATTTTTTTTATATTTTAATTTCCAAAGTTTATTGTTTCTTCAAGTAATGGGCAGAATACTGAATGAAATGAAAAACAAAAACAAAAAACCTTAGATTTACACTCTGCCCCTGATATATGATCTTCACCTCATATGGTAATAGTTCCCCAAGTATAAAATGAGGCTTTGGAAGGGATGACTTCCAAGATTAGTTCCAATTTTAAAATTCTATCATGTTGACAAACTTCCACATCTGGTCAAGAAGAAGTAAAAGGGAATAGATTTACAGTGCTACCCAAAATAATCAAACAAGGTAGGCAAAATATGTGAAATAATGGTTTTCAAGAAACTGGACATCAGATAATGAAGGACAGTGAGGCCTGAAAGATAGGAAATGAATAAGGGAAGCCTTATGATTGCCCCAGGTTATGGCCTTGGGAAAGTTTCCAGGCCATGGTACAGGGAAGAAGAACCCAGGTGGGTTTTAGGGAGACCAAGGCAGGTAGAGTATTCAGGATAGAGTAATGGAGAATGCCTTAGAGAATTGGAGTATTTGTAAAAATCCAAACTATATAGCACCCAAAAAAGTAAAATTTACAATGTCTGGCATCCAATCAAAGATTGCCTGGCATGCAAAGAAGTATAATAAAGAGAAAATCAATAAAACCAACCCACAACTGACAGAGATGCTAGAAATAGCAGACTAGGACATTAAAACAATTATAATAACTGTATCTGAGATGTTTAACAAGTTAAGTAAAGATATGAAAGTTATTTTTAAAAAGGCTCAAATCCAGCTTTTAGAGATAAGAACCACAATGTCTGATGGATTTAACAAAGGATGGGATTAATGCCAGATTAGATACTGCAAAAAAAATGTATTAGTTTGAATTTGAAGCATAGCAATAGAAAATATCCAAAATGAAGCACAAAGAGAAATAATGATTTTTTTTTTAAATGAAGAGTATCATTAAACTGTAGGACGATTTCAACTGGCATAATAGTGTGTAATTGACATAATTGGCATTCCTGAGAGAGAAAGGAGAAAAGGGGAGACAGAAAACAGTATTTGAAAAAAATAATGGCTGAATAATTTCCAAATTTGATGAAAATATTAACCACAAATCCAAAGCACTCAACAAACCCCAAGCACAAGAAACATGAAAATAAAAAAATCACACTAAGGCACATTATAATCAAATTGCTCATTTGATAATGAGAAAATCTTAAAAAGCATTCAGAACAAAAGGACATATTATATACAAAAGAACAAAGACAGGGATGATGGCAGATTTATCATTGGAAACAATGCAGATGAAAAGACAGTGGAAAATCTAAGCTTTCCCTTCAAGCTTGAAGTACAGAATAGAAAATGACAACCTAGAATTCTACACCTAGAGAAAATGTCTTTCAAAAACAAAGGCAAAATAAAGGTTTTTCAGACTTATAAAAGCTGAAAGAACTAATCACCAGCAGACCCATCCTACAAGAATTGTTCAAGTAAGTTCTCCAGGAGGATTAAAATGATGTCAGAAGAAAAAAATAGATCTTCTCAAAGAAATGAAGAGCATACTTTTACCCATGGTAACCACATAGTTTAATATATAAGTAAATATATGTGTTTTCTTTCATATTAGTTGTCCATTTAAAAGATTTTGAAGCAAAGCGAAGTACAATGTGTTGTGGAGTTTATAACATGTATAAATAAAATGTGTCATAACAATAGCATAAAGACCAGGAGAGGAGAGGTGGAATTATACTCTTACACAATTCTTATACCATAGTGAAGTGGTACAATATCAGTTGAAGGTAATGTGTACTCTAAACCATACAGCAACAACTAAACACACACATTTATAGCTAATATGCCAACAAAAGGAAATAAAATTGAAACGTGAAAAATACTACAAAAGAAGGCAGAGAAAGACCAAAAAAAGAACAAAGGACAGATGGGACAAAAAGAAAACAAATAGCAAGATGACAGACTTAAACATAGTACTATTGGAAATCACATTAAAATAATGTCTAACCACTCTAATTAAAAGGCAGAGATTGTCAGAATAGAAAAAAACAAGACCCAACTTGATGCTTCCTACAGGAAATATACTTTATAAAGATACAAATAGATCAAAAGTAAAAGAAAATGATTTTACCATACTAATACTATTCAGAAGAAAGCCGGAGTGATATATATTAATATCAGACAAGGCAGAATGCACAGCAAAGGCTACTACTAAAGATAAAGAAAGTCATTTCACCAGATGATATAACCTAAATGCCCCTAATAACACGACTTCAAAATACATGAAGCAGAAATTGATAGACCTTCAAGGAGAAATAGACGTGTGTACAGTTATAATCAGACAGTAGTGACGCCTCTCACAATAAGTGATAGAACAAATAGAAAATCAGTGAAGATATAGTGGACTGCCAACACAGTCAACCAGCTTGACCTGACGTTTTAGACTGCTGTTTCCAACAACATTAGAATATATATGCTTTTCAAGTCCGCATGGAACATTTACCAAGATAGACCATATTCTGGGTCATAAAATGTGGCTCAATAAATTTAAAAGGATTTAGGTCATACAAAGTATGTTCTCTGACCACAATGCAATTAAATTGAAAATCAGTTAATAGAAAGATATCTGGAATTTTTCTAAGGATTTGGAAACTAAATAAAGCACTGCCAGGGCCGGCCCGGTGGCGCACTGCTACAGTGCGCCGCTTGGGAGTGCGGCGGCGCTCCCGCCAAGGGTTCGAATCCCACATACAGACCGGCCGCTCACTGGCTGAGCGAGGTGCGGGCACAACACCGAGGGTTGCAATCCCGTTGCCGGTCCCGGTCCAGTACGGGCACGACGCTGAGGGTTGCGATCTGTTGCCGGTCACGAAAAAAGACAAAAAAAAAAAAGGGGGGGGTGGAAGCACTGCCAGATAACGCATGGGTCAAAGAAGAAATCAAAAGAGAAATAGTATTTTGAACCAAATGAAATGAAAACATAATATGTCAAAATTTGTTGGATGCTACTAAAGCAGTACTTAGAGGGAAATTTATAGCACTAAACACTTATATTGGAAAGGAAGAAAGCTCTCAAATCAATACCTTCATTTCCACCTTAAGAAATTAGAAAAAGACCAAATTAAACTCAAAATAAGCAGAGAAAGGAAATATATATATATATAAAGTAAGCACAGCATAAAGAAACTTGGGGATGATGGATATGTTTATCATCTTGATATGGTGATAATGTTTTAGTAAGATATTTCTGATTTTTACCAGAAAATGAATTAGAAATGTTTAAGATACAGTAACACTGATTAGTAAAAAGAAACTCATCTGTTTTTGCACTAGAAAAAAAGATATTCTAGTTTTTATTATTTAATAAGAATTTAAGTAGAAAATGTAGGAGTTAGGTTCGCAGTTCCGCTAATGCATACTTTTTAAATTTCAGGGTCTTGCCTATTTGCATACTAAAGGCAAAATGCATAGAGATATCAAAGTAAGTTCATTTCATATGTTTAAATTGCTAATTCTATTGGAAGAAATCTTATGATGCTGATTTAGTAGTACTTGTATTTTTGTTTTAGGGTGCAAACATTTTGTTGACAGACCATGGTGATGTGAAATTAGGTATGTTATTTCAAGTTCCTAAAATTTTTTCCAGAAAATTTTAGTAAAATTTTAAATGAGAATTAACATTATACAAGTTTAGCATCTATATCAAAAGTGACAATAACGTTTACCTTTTCACCCAGTAATTTTCCTCCTGAGACTCATTTTAAGGAAATTAATCCTAAAGATGGAAAATCCATATTCACAGAAGTACTAATCATAATATTAATTACAGTAGAAAAATGGCGACATAAGCCTAGGAATAGAAAGACTGTTAAACTGTGATAAATCTATTTATGGAATATTATTCGGTCATTAATATTTATGAAAAATATGTCAAAGTACAATTCCCTGGTGTGTTAAGTGACAAAAATGAACTATATGCATACTTAGTTTTTTTACAACCATGTTTAACAGCAATAGAAGAAAGGAATTTTTTAAATACTGCCAATATGCTAACCTTATTGTGTTGGTATAAAAGGAATCCTGGTGTGTGTTTTCCCCGTCTGTTTTATTTTTTGCTCTTTTTCTAAATTAACTTCTATGTGCATGCAATAAAAATATTAACTTTGTTCTCAATAAAGTATATTTTCATTCTAGTAAAATTTCAATGAATTCTTTTCTTCTAATGGGTTTCTTATGAATCAAGCAAGAAGAGATTTAGATATTCAATTTATGTACATTTCACTAACATTAGTATCTGAATTATTGATAATGTCATGCCTAAGGGTGAAACTTAGAAATGTTGGTTGTTGTATTGAAAAGAACTAAAATTTTCTGATCTATTTTTTCCTCACCAGCCGACTTTGGTGTGGCTGCAAAAATAACAGCTACCATTGCAAAGAGAAAATCTTTCATTGGCACCCCTTATTGGTAAGACAACTGTGATTGAATTTGCATTTTCATTTCTTCATGGTTTGTGATCCATCTTGATACTTGGTAATACAAGTGATAATTGAAAGTAGGGAGACTTGCATGCTCCTTGATACTGTCATAAGTCTGATTGGGTTGGGGAACTTTGATTCTTGTTTTCATTGCCCATCTTTCCTGTTTATATAGTGCTAATGATTTCTGTTGTCCCTGGGATCTTTTATTGAGGCGACTCATAGGTATGACATTTTCAAAAGAAAGATTCATATAATCTCTTGTAATTTTCTTACCCTTTCTTCTGGTATTGCTTCTATTTTAATATAGGACTTCACTTCCTGATTGTTAAAATTCATACATCCTGCTTACCATTAGTCTGCACCAGCCACCCCACTCCTAGTGTATCCAACCAATTACTGACAAAATAATATTTCTAAAATACTGCTTTTGGGTTGGCCATTTAGCTCAGTTGGTTAGAGCACTACCTTATAACACAAAGGTCACAGGTTTGGATCCCTGTACCAGCCAGCTGCCAAAAATAAATACATACATAAATACATACATACATACATACATACATACCACTTTTTTACTGACAGATGATCAAAATACAATAGAAAGCCTAGTAATAGACCGTAATATGTGAAATAACTTAGTGAATGTTATAAAAGGTGACATTTAAAGTTTGTGTGAAAGGTTGGATTCTTTAATATGCAATGTTTGGATAATTTATCACTTGAAAAGAAATTTAAAGTAGCTCCATACTTCATACCTAATGCCAGAACTAATTTTATATAGAAATAGTTAATTAAATATAAAAGCGAAACCAAAATATCTATTAATAACTATCTGCTTTAAGAGTTGAGAAAGCCTTTCTTAGTATTAAACATAAAACAAAGGAAAAGACTGATAGATTTAACTAAAGAAAATTTAAAACTTATATGTTCACAAGCCTAAACAAAGTTAAAAGGCCAGTAAAAAAAATAGGTAATATTGGCTAAAATGTGCCAATCTAGATTTAATATATTTAATATGTAAGTTCTTATAAGTCAATAAAAAGCATATCTCATTAGAAGCAGTTATTAAAATAATATACATAAGATGTCATAAATATGAAAAGTTTCCCTTGATGAATGAAAACATAAATATGACATTCTTTTCTATCAAATTGGAAAATATTTAGAATAATAAGTAATACCTACTGTCATTAAATATTTGACAGTAGAAGTGGAAATGGGTAAGACAATTTTGAAGGATAATTTGGCAGAAGTGATTTTCAGAAACCATATGCAATGTTTATATTCTTTAGTCTCAATAATTCCACTTACAGTAATTTATTAGAAAGGTATATGGATTTATATATGAAGAGCTTTATCTTATATAAATAATGAAAAATTGAGGGGAAATAATATGCAACAGGAATTAGTCAAGGAAATTATGCACACATATTCAATTCAATGGAATGATATGCTGGTATTAAAAATGTTGTAAAAGGTGAATGGTCAACGAATAGGCTCATGACATACTGTTAATCAAAAAAGCAGTATTAAAATTAATGTATGCAATTAATATCATTTTATAAAAGATCTCTGTATGCGTTTAAGTAAAACTTATGGATGAAAATATGTGAAACAGTGGCTTCCTTTGGGTGAGCATGCTTAACTTGTTTTTTCCATATTTTTTCGTATATTCCAAATTCTCTTCAGTCAACACATCACTTTTAATAACAGAAAAGGCCCCAATAAATATTATTTAAATAAAAGTTAAATGAGAACATAGAATTAGATTACCTATAGAATTTCCTACATCACATGCCCATTTCTCTCCTCAGTCTTTCTCTATGACTGTCTTCCTTGTGAACACTCTTCTCTAGTAAAAATTGTTTGTTTCTTGTACCCTGACCGTACCAGGTGAAATACTGCTACTTTAGCTTTATTTATTACCTCCCTGGGATACCATTTTCTTTGTTTATCATAAGTTCTGCCCATTCTTAAGAGTGGCACACAATTCTGCCTTTCTTCACCTGTGGCAGACTGATTCATCACAGTTCAGTTTCCCACTGAGCCAGGAAGTTGAACAGTGTTGGTCTGCTTGGCTTGCTAGTTAACCACTACTAAATGATTCCGGTGGGCAGAGAAGATGAAACCAATTTGCTTTTTCTGGGCTCAGCTCAGCTTCTTTCCTTTGTGTAACTTGCCTCAGTCATCTCACTCCATGGTGATCATTTTCTTCTCTTTACTCCAATACCCATTATTGTGTATATAGCGCTTGTATAATATATACATATACATGTTGGCATTTTTAGTGTGCATATTTTTCATCCTTAACCAAACTTAAGTTGAGAGACAATGTGTCAATATAATTTTTGTAACCTAAGTGCATATAAAAGCAACTTGTACCTTGTGGTTATTCATAAACCACTCATTTACACTTCTTCACAAGGAAGACAGTGGTTATTCTATAAATTAATTTGAAAATAGTAACAAGTTTTTTAAAAACGAATATTTCCTCTGTACAATATTATCTACACTTTATAACCTCAGATGCCATCATTATGCACGACTCACTCCCTCCAATTCCAACTCAGCTATTCAGTCTTCTATATATTCAACAGTTCTTTGACAATAAATCTACTTTGTATCCACAAGCGTTTTATACTCAGATGAATATCTTAAATCAGCCCCTTTAATTCTGTTCCCTCTGCCACTGCCTTTGGAAAGTTCTTTTTTTTTTTTTCTTGTATTTATTTTTTAAGTAGTCCTCTAACTCATCTGCCTGACTAATTTTATTTCCTCTCACATTATCCTTCTTGTTGCCATGAGTTTTAGATTAAGTTTGCCCCCATAATTAAGTTTTTACTGGGTCCCATCATTTTCTTTTTTTTTTTTTTTTTCCTTTTTGTCTTTTTTACTGACCGGTAATGGGATCGCAACCCTCAGTGTTGCGCCCGCACCGCGCTCAGCCAGTGAGTGGGAACCGGTCTCCACATGGGATCCGAACCCTCGGCGGGATTGCCGCCACACTCCCAAGCGGTGCACTGTAGCAGTGCGCCACCGGGCCGGCAAATTTTGGATATGCTGTTCTCTTTGACTGGAAGGTGTCGCGCCCGCACCGCGCTCAGCCAGTGAGTGGGAACCGGTCTCCACATGGGATCCGAACCCTCGGCGGGATTGCCGCCACACTCCCAAGCGGCGCACTCTCCAGTGCGCCACCGGGCCGGCCCTGGGTCCCATCATTTTCATGGTAAAGTCAAAACTTCCTTGTATAATCAGTAGGTTGTTCATGATTAAGCCCCTATTCTGAGGTGTATTTTCCAAATACTTTCTCAGCCTTCTCAAAGCAGCTATTATGCAGGACAATTTTTTATCACTTCCTGTTCATCGCAGACTTACACTTTTGTAAATTAAAATAAAAATGAATTACTGAAAAACAATCATGCAGTTGGACAAGAGTAGATGCTTACTGTCTGTTTCTGTACTTATCACAAACTGATAACCAGAACTGTATGGCTTCATACCAGTCTGTAGATCACGCACTGAGTAGCACTCTCCTGTAGGCTCTCCAGGGGCTCCATGTGCTGTCTCTTTCTCCCTGAGTTTGCACTTGTTTCCACTGACTGAAATGTCCAGGCTCCACACCCCACTACACTCCCTGCTAATTCATTCTTTAAGTCTCCCTTCTTTTGGGAACTTTTCTTTGACCTTCACAATGTTTTTGGTTTTGGTTTTGGTTGCTTTTCTTTTCCCATATTACGTATCTAGATTCACAAAGCAGCAACTAAAGACAACAAGAATTTTCCTCAGAGCATCAGCATTCAGAGGAGGGGATTCAAAATTTTTAAATAATGAATTTTAAAAGAGAGTGTGTGATAATTATTTGTCTTTCCTTGCAAAGTTTCTTCTTTCCTAGTAAACACCTCTCAGCCTCCTTCCTGCTGGAAGTCTAGTGATTATAACAAGAAGTACCAGATTTCATATCATTTAAAAAAAATAAAAGTGTTATATTTATTGATTTATTCTAGGATGGCTCCAGAAGTTGCAGCGGTGGAAAAGAATGGTGGCTACAACCAACTCTGTGATATCTGGGCAGTAGGCATAACAGCAATTGAACTTGGAGAACTTCAACCACCTATGTTTGATCTTCATCCAATGAGGTGTTCTCATTATTTACAATTATGCAGGGTTTTTTTTTTTTTTTGGGGGGGGGGGGTGTCTGGCCGGTAAAGAGATCCAAATCTATGGCCTTGGTGTTACCAGCACCGTGCTCTCCCAAGTGAGCTAACAGGCCAGACCACCCAATGCAGTTATTAATAAAGGCTTTGGGGAAAGTGAAATACTGATAATTCAGGTATTACAAGATCATTTTTAAGTATGTCAAAATAGTAAAGGTGTTGAAAGGGATTCAGGGGTAATCTCATCTAAAACTCCCTGTATGTTATTGCTACTCCCAAAACAACATAGAGTTGTCTATACTGTTTGAAGCTTTTCCATAAAACAAATTTCCCTTAGTAATCATACTGGTATATGGCCATTATCATCATTAAAAAAGTCTTTTTGAGTCTTTATTTCCATTCTTTTACCAATTGATCTTTCTTTTTTTGTCCTATGTGGAATTATAAGTAAATGATAGAAAACAGATGAGATTTTTTTATATTCTCATTTGATTTTGTTTGTTTTTACTTTGTCTAGGGATAATGAAGAGGTACCTATGCTTAGTATAATTATCATTTACATTTCAGGATATATTGTCTCTGAGAAAAAAATATTTGAGGGCTTTTGAAAAGGTTTTTTGATATTTTGATGGGAAAGATAAATTGGGCTAAAATTTAAACTTTTAAAGTAAATGGTATAAAATTAAAAAGAAATTCAATATAATGGGGAAAGTGTTCTCCTGATATATGATCGATGATGGATTAGTATATACTACATAAGGAACTCATTCAAAGTCTGTAGGCAAAAGATAGATTGCTTGTGAGCAAGTACCAGATAGATACTAAAGAAATATGGAAAACTATTTGACCTCACAAGCAACTAAACATATACAAGTTAAAAGATGTCTGCTTTTAGCTGGAATGCCAATAAGCACAGACCTTTAGGAAGATAATTTGATGTTATTAAAGGCAATACTAATGTTTCAGTGATTCCACTTCTTAGGAAATTATACTTCAGAAATAATCCAAGAAAAGAAAAAACTAGGAATTATCCAATTCAGGATAACGGAAAAAATCTAAATAATCAATAGTTAGTGAATTGTTAAGCCAATTATTTAGCAGTTAAGGGCAGCTATTATGTATGTATAAACCAAAGCAACATGGAAAATGGATTATTAGTTAAAAAAGCAAAATACAGTTATTAGCTAATGTAATTATAATAATGTAGTAATTGGTAAGCATTTAGATAAAGACTATAAAGAACAGCAGAAATTTTTAAATAATATCTTAGGATGGTGGGAATGTAAGTTTTCCTTTTCAATTTTTCATTGAATCACTTAATTTTTAACAAGAAACCTGGAAGGGGGTTTTAAGGAAGTACTGAAATAGGGCATTTTAGAACTTCCTTCTTTTTCTTTTTTTCTTTTTTTTAAAGATGACCAGTAAGGGGATCTTAACCCTTGACTTGGTGTTGTCAGCACCACGCTCAGCCAGCGAGCGAACCAGCCATCCCTATATGGGATCCGAACCCGGGGCCTTGGTGTTATCAGCACCGGACTCTCCCGAGTGAGCCATGGGCCAGCCCAGAACTTCCTTCTTAAATCCTCTATTCTTATACCCCAATAATTCATAGGAAAAAGGATCAAAGGTGAATTCATAGACAAATTCCTCTTGCATGGCTCCTCTTGTAATGTGAGAATATGGGAAATTATTGTCCAAAAAAGTAAATGGATCAAGAAGTAGATATAATTTGCCTACACACCCAAAATAATTGTAGAAGCTAGTCTTTGGTTAAACATACAATCTAATGTTAGAGGAACATATCATCTCTGTGTGTTACAGAATGACAAATTATATAGATTGTGTTTATATATGTAACAGTATGGTAACAAAACCCTCTCTAACATTTGGAAGCTTTGCTTTGTGAATAAGGGCTTATTTGAAATTTAAAGATCTTCTCTATAGCCAGGAGAAATTTTCCATATGCTCTCTAAAATATAAAAAATGAGATTTCCACATTTGAAGGCAGTTTTCATCAGTGCCTACATATGTAGTAGTCTTATATAAATTTGTTACAAAATATTCATTCTGGATTGTTAGTTGTAATAATAAAAGTATGTTGGTATTGCTCTTTAACTGAACTTTTTATTTCAGGGCTCTCTTCTTAATGTCAAAAAGTAACTTTCAGCCTCCAAAACTAAAGGACAAAACAAAATGGTGAGTTAGAAAATATATGAGAGTTGGAATTGTAGGCTATAAAGGAGATATAATGAGGATCAGAAAAATAATGGTGAATTTTAATCCAGGTTATATAAATAAAATAAAGATGGCATACTGAAAAAAAAAAGGAATAAAAGAAAGAAAATATATTGTTTTTTAGAACTTTATAGCTGAAAGAGACACAAGTTCAGTTCCCTTGTTTATAGATGATGAAACTGAAGCCCAGAGACCTTCAGCAGTTTGCCCAGTTACACAGCTAATCTACTTGCAGAGTTATGACAAGGATCTAGGTTTATTTTCTGGTCAGTATTCCTTTGTAGTCCAGTGTTCTCGTAAAGTTCAGTCATTTTCTTAGCTTTTTGGAAGCTTGGGTAAGAGGTGTGGTAAGGAAAAGATTTGAAATGAATACATTAAGATTTGGAGGATTCATCTGTTTTTGCTCTGTATTCCTTTACTTCCATTAATCATGTGTTGACTTTAATGGAAGGTGATATGAAAACTTTCCCAGATATCATGACACTTAAAACCAGTCTGTATTGGTTTTCTGTACCTTCCTTCCATAATACTCAAAAAGATTATTACTTATTTTCATCCTAATCTCTTTTTTGTTTTACAAAGTAAAGCAGCTTGCCTATCCAAGTTTCCAAATTTTTAAATTCTGGAATTCTTCATCTAGATTACTTGGATCTCTTGAGGGTCACTGAGCACCCCAAGTTCTGTATGTATATTCATTTTTCTGGGGGGACAGTCCATAATTTATTTCAGATTCTAAGAGGCCCCTTCCCAAACAGGTTCTGTGCCACTGCTTTATGTTTCAATAGCCTGTCTGTGCATATTTTTAGGATCCAGGCCATTCTGGGGATGATGCCAGAAATGAAAGGCAAATCACACTTGGAAATAAAGGAGTTTATATCCTACTGCTAGCTGTATTCTTTTGTACTGACAGTAATTTCTTCCTGTTCCCTCTTGCCCTTAAGTTCCTAGGCATCTGGAACTGATGGGCTTTATGGCAGGAATGACCGTATATTCATTCAGGAATAAATAACCATTAGCTACAAGTGCTAAATTTACAGATTCCAGAGCAGCCATTACCACTGGAGAACCTTTACCCTGCTCAAATGCTATCTGACTTAATGTTATCTCTGTCACAAACCATTAAATGTAATGCAGTGATTTGATTTCTCTGCAGTGAACTGCTGTGTGGTTGTTGTCATTGCTAATCACTGAGGTTATTCTTCATAAAGTTCTTGTTCAGTTTCTTCTCCAATGGAATCTTGGCAATGGTAGAAATACCTCTTTTTGTGATTAATTAATAATCAAAACATGATTCATTTCATTTATGTTTTCTTCCTTTCCCCACTTCAGCAGTGCAGGTAACAGGAAAACCCTTCTGGTTGCTAAAATTGCTCCCTCTTTCCTAAGAAATTCTGTAGCCTTTTTAGGATTTATATTGTCTCTTACATTACCGAGCTTTCCTCCATGCTATCTAACACTTTTGGCATAGGAAAACATTTACATACTATATAAATTAGGCAGTGAGAAAAGGACATTTTGACTCCTAACATAGTACCTAGAAAAGATCATGAATCATATAAATGACACAGCCTATTTGTAGTTTTTAGTGTAATTTTTAGAGGTTGTATATTACTGTTCTGTTACCTAATTGCATTTTATTTTAGAGACAAAACTGACACAGATTTTTCCAAGAAATATACTGTACTTTGGGTTTAGTTTTTTGGCTTATATAGAACTAAGAGACCAAAGAAGAAAATCATGTGTTTCAGATTTTCTAACTGCTTCTGTGTTCATTGTATTAAGTAACACCAAAAAACTAATATTAATGAAATATTTTTGTACATGTCTTTTTTAATTTGAAGGTCATCAACATTCCATAATTTTGTCAAAATAGCACTAACCAAAAACCCCAAAAAAAGACCAACTGCTGAAAGACTTCTGACTGTAAGTCAATGAAATTACAGAAGGATTACTGTAGTCATATAGTAATTTGATATCACTAGAACAAAAGTATTTAGGTTTTTAATATAAAAATGTTAGTGATGTCTTAACAGTAGGGGTCAGCAAACTTTTTGTGAGGGGCCAGATAGTACGTATTTTAGACTTTATGGGCCATACAGTCTCTGTCACAAGTACTCTACCATTGTAGCACTAAAGCAGTCATAGACAGTACACACCTATGGGTATAGTTTTAATACCCAATAAAACTTTATTTACAGAAAGCGGTAACACAGTAGATTTTGCCCGTGGGCTATAATTTGCTGACCCCTGCCTTAAAGAAAACTCTTTAAAATGTTGCTGTCATATAAAATTAATTGCTTTTCTTGGCTTCTTATGTAAATTTGTAGAATGTTCTGTGTGTATATATGTGTGTAAAATACTTTTTATTAGAAAAAGTCAGTGGTTACAACAACCTAAGAAAGCTTTATTTAAATGTCATAATATTTAATTATATGTCTTTATGCATTAACATAATTTTACTGAATTAAATATAAGCTAATATACAATATACATGCTTTTTTCTTGTGATTATGGATCATACCATAGTATATATTTATCAGTATAATGACATGAGTAATGAATGTCATTGGTATAGCCAAAGTTATAATTTTACAACCTAATATATGTTAGATAACTTTATAGAGAGAAATTATTCATGTTCTAAACCTACCTCATGAAGGCTCTTTAGTTTTATAATATATAATATATAATATATAATTATAGAGTCTCTGAATAATATTTTTACTAATATATTTTTAGTTTATTAGTAGGCTCCCGTATGCTTGTCTCTGCTAGTTACTGAATGAAAAAGTGCAAATAACATTTTGTATGAGCTGTATGTGTCATGAAATTTTATTTTGTTTTGTTTTTACTTAGCATACTTTTGTTGGGCAGCCAGGTCTCTCTAGGGCCCTAGCAGTTGAACTGTTGGACAAAATGAATAATCCAGACAACCATTCACATTACACTGAAGGAGACGATGACGACTTTGAGGTAAGAAAGTGTTTGCAGTCTTATATTTGAAAACAAATGTTGAATGTGGCGTTAGAGTTTGTTTTCTGATTCATTCTTTCAACTTAGTTAAAATAGGTTTGGCTACAAAGACTAACTGTAAACTATACTTATCCTGTATGTAGTTACCAATTGATGCATTTTTTATCATGGTATAATATCCGTAACATAACCAGTTGATGCTTTTCAGCCTAGAACTAGGATTAGTTTTTTTTTTTTTTTTGTGACTGTTAAGGGGATCAGAACCCTTGGCCTAGTGTCGCCTGCACCGCACTCAGCCAGTGAGCGCGCCAGCCATCCCTATATAGGATCCAAACCCATGGCCTTGGCGCTCCCAGCGCCGCACTCTCCCAAGTGAGCCATGGGGATTAGTTCTTAACATTATCTCTTTTTATTTTCTTAGTTTGGTTTGTCCAAAGTTTTTAGTAGGTAGCCGAGATTAAAATCAGGTCTGTCTCCCTCCCCCGACCCCAAAATCCAGAGGTGCATTCCTATTTAGTGCTTTCCCTTCTCCCTAGACCTCAGCCTGCATAGTGAGAGTTTGATCTTTCTACAGGATGTATATAAAGGACATGTGTTTCCAAGGAAATACAAGTTTTAAGAACATTGCTTTGGACTAAGAACAAAAGTTTAGCCACAGCACACGTACATATTATTTTTGACAAGAAAGAATCTTTAGGAATCCAATTAGTCATTTTTGTAGTTTCTTTTATGTAGATCATTAACTGACTACAAGTAATTTTAATATGAAATTCCCATTGGAAAATTTTATCCTTTCTAATACTTCCTTAAAACTATTATTTATTCTATAATTACATGTAGGGCTATTCATAACTATGCTTTCCTTCTCCAAAAATATTATAGAATTATTCTGAGTGTATTATATATAACAACACACCTTGTAAATTCAGGAACAAGGGCTGCTCATTGGTAGGTTACCTATTATGCATTTATATAACACAACTGTTTGGGGTTTTTTTCACCAATGTTTCTTTCTGTCCTTGTGTCTCTTCTTCTTTCATGATTCCTTTTAATTTCTGTGTTTCTCTGAATGTGTCTCTTCATTTCTTATTAACCTTTATTTCCTATTATATCTTTACTTTCACTTCTGATAAGAATATAGAACTAAAGTTTACATGCTACTGATTATTGTTTATTAAAGGGAATTTTCTGTTTCATATTCTTAAACTTTAAATTATACCCTATAATTATCATACTAACTACTAACACTCATTGAGTGTTCACTGTGTGCCAGGTATTAGGCCAAACAGTTTCCATATTAACTCACCTAATACTCAAAACAGTCGTTTGTAATGGGTACTATTAACATCTTTTTATAAATGCGGAAATGAGGGGCAAAGAATGGAAGTAATTTGCCCAAAATTATATGGCTAGTAAGTAGTGGAACCAGGATTTAGACCCAGGCAAATTCTAGGGCCTACTGGCTTAGTTAATATGCTATCATTTCCATGTATGTACTTTCTAGTAGTAGTCAGGCAGTCTTAAAAACTGATGTTTATTTCCCCATTGCTGAGTATATAGCATAATCCTGTCATGTAAGTACCCAATGAAGATTTTGTTGAACTTAAATACATGTTAAATAAACGAGCCATAGATAGATTTTTTTCCTACTTAAACCATCACTTACAGATTTGGGATTAATAATTAAGATTTTAATCTCTTAAAGATTCAAAAATTATTAAAATCCTTGTAGCATAAATGTAGAATTGAATATTAGTTGATTCCCCAATTAGTCTTTCAGTGGTTATGTGATTAACCAAACCTCCCTTTTATTATTATTTTTTTTTCCTTTTTTTTGTCTTTTTTCGTGACCGGTAACGGGATCGCAACCCTCAGTGTCGCGCCCACACCGTGACCGGCAACAGGATCACAACCCCGGTGTGGCGCCTGCACGCGCTCAACCAATGAGCAGAGCGGTCTCTATATGGGATCCGAACCCTCGGCGGGAGCGCCGCCATACTCTACCAAGTGCGCTACCGGGCCAGCCCCAAACCTCCCTTTTATTCCCCACACTATTTTTCTTTGCTTTCCAAATCCACCCTTCTTTCTGAATTCTCTATTTCTGTTTAGTGATATCATCATACTTCTCGTATACCTTGAAATACAAAACCTTGTGCTAGGCAGTTGGGGCACAATGGTGTATGAGACTAACACTATCCCTGCCTTCATAAAGCTCATGGTATGATCTCAAAGGAAATTCAGAAATGCTAACAAATAATTTATAAGTGTGATAACTGTTATGGTATGGGAAATATAGGGTGCTATGGAGGCATGTTATAGGGACAGGAAAAGACTCACTGTAGAACTGACATTTAAGCTGAAAACTTGTAGGATAAATTGGAATTAAAGGAAGAAAAGCAAATATAAGTGGTGTGAGCAGAGGAAATAATAGCATGTTTGAAAGCCTGGTGATGAGAGAAGGTTGTATACTTAAGCAACTAAAGAAAACTCAATCTGGCTAGAGCAGAAGAAAACAAGGAAGGAAGTGGTGCAAAATGAGATTATAGAGCTAGATTCAGGCTATCTCAAACCATGTTAAAAATTTGGAGGCTCTAGCCAAGGGGCAGGAGGAGTGACATAATCAGATGTGCATTTTTAAAAAGATCTCTGTTACTTTTGAATGATGATTCATTACTGAAAACCTGTTAAGAGACTACTGAAGTTATCCAGGATAAAGACAATGGTGGGTTAGACTAGAGAAAGGATAGAAAAAAGTGGATTCTTCTAAGAATTTTATGAGAGAGTTGGTGATTGGATAAAGACATGAATGAAGTTGAGGGATGAGAAAAGTATTACTACTTTTGACTTAAGCAGTGGGACAGATACAGGTTGAGCATCCCAAATCTAAAGTCTGAAATGCTCCAAAATCTGAAATTTTTTGAGCACTGACATGACCCCACAAGCAGAAAATTCTACACCTGACCTCATGTGATGGATCATATGTCTCATGCACAAAATTATTTAAAATATGTTTATAAGGTGTGTATGAAACATAAATGAATTTCATTTAGACCTGGATCCCATCCCAAGACATCTCATTATATATATGCAAATATTCCAAAATCCAAAAAAATCTGAAACACTTCTGGTCCCAAGCATTTCAAATGAGGGATACTTAACCTGTATAACCATTTACTGATAGGAGCACTAGGGTAAAATCAGTATTTGAAAGAAAGATGAGTTCAGTTTTATACTGAATAAGATGTTGCACAAGACTTCCAAATGGAGAAGTCTAGTAAGGAGTTAGATATGTGGTTATAGCTTGGGGACAAAAGTTTGGAATAGAAATATAGATTTGAGAGTCATTAGAATAGATGTAGGTAATGCCTTAAGGAGTAAATGTATCACCCAAGGGATGCATGTAGAATGACAAGAGAGCCTTGGACAGAACCCTGAGGTTTCTCCCAAAATTTAATGATCAAGTAGGCAAAGAGCAACTAGTAAAGGAGATTGATGTGGAACATTGAAAAAAGAAAGGAGAATTTCAACAAGAACATTGCCTAGAAGTTAAGTTGAAGTAGTCTTTGGATTTAGGTGGTAGTTTTGATGACATTAACAAGGATAATTTTCAAATAATGGAGGGGAAGCTAGATTGACTGGTTTGGAAGATAAGTATAGTGATTCATTTATGAAATTTGGTTGTGAAGGGAGAGGTAGGATGGAGAAGTAGCTGGAGGAGAATGACTTGGAGAGGGACTTATTTGTTTGTTTGTTTATGAGGGTGGAAAAAAGCTTGAACAGGATTAAATGCTTACGAAAATGATCCAATAAATAGAAGATTCAAGAGAAGCAAGACAGATAGGCAAAGTCCCTGAGAAGGAAGGAGAGACTGTAGAGTGTGATGAGGGACTTGATCTTATATAAAGTAACACCACTTCTTTTGCATTAGAGAGGAGCATAGTGGATAGTGTAACTAGTGATTTTTGTTTTCTCTGTGAAGTGGCAAGGTCATCTCCTTCTCGGTGAAGGGAAATGGGTATGTTTGAAGAGTGTGAAGAAGGTGTGAAATAGTAATTGAGGAATATGGATGGGTTAAATGACTAGAGAAGTGTTTGTGGACAAAGTTGAGAGCTCAGGTGAGATGAATTTTCAGTGTGTTCTGCTACCACAGTGGTTGATATCCCATATGTAAACACAAAAGTAACTAGCTGAGTTCATCCATGGTTGGCATTTTGCTGTGCCAAATTTTGTGTACTAAAGGAGAATGAGGCAAAGGGAATTTAGGATATTGGCAAGAGATTGCTTGAAATTATAGACTTCCAGATGAAAACTGTATAGGGAGAAAAGGGAAGATAGTGATGCTGATGGAGTGAGAAAGTAATGAATCAGTGGACTTGATATTCCAACAGAAACAGTAAACAAGTATAATAGGAGTAAGTGAGAGAGTAAGTTCAAAGGATCAGAGATTTGGAGTATAGTGTGAACTCAAATATCAGCGTTGATGACAGGGTCCAGGATGTGATCTTAGGAGTGGAGAGTGCATTGATGTATTAGAAAATGTCTTTAGAGATGAGATCAGAACACTTAACACCAGAACAGTGGTTCCAGCTGGGCTTTAGAGTCCCTTAGCGTGATGATGGATCTTGAAGTAGAGAAAAAACATATAAGCGACTTTCAGAGCTATCAGTGAAGTGAGAGTGAGTATCAAATTTGGTAGACAGGTCAAGTTGAAGGCCTGGTTTTAGAAGAGCAGGAACTTATACAAGGGGATGGAAGTAGTATGCATCTCACTTGGCATACTATAATATTCTTACTCAGTCTTCCTGTATCCAATATTTCTCTGCTCCATACTCTCTTATGTACTTAGCAGATTAATATTAAAGCTGACTCTGGTGATGCCATTCCCAGGCTATAAAATCTCCAAAAAATCCCTTTTGTCAAGAAAATAAAGTTGAGAGCTCTAACCTGACATTCAGAGCCTTTGATGATCTGGGTCATCCCAGTCTGTCTTTCCAGCTTTGTCATCTCTTCACCCAGTCTTCACTGCAACCAAATAATAACCAACTCTCATTCCCTATAACACTCCACAATTAACTTTGCTTTCTGACATCACTTTGTTCATGTTCTTTCTGCTGTATAAAATGCTTTTCCCACATTGCTGCATATCCAATGCCTACTTGTACTTCAAGATCCCAGATGAGATAATAGCTCTTTCATGAAGAACTTCTGTACTCCTTCAGGTCGAAGTAGTTTCTCCCTCCTCTGGGCTTTGATATTAATCCTTTTATCTTAATGAATAGCACTTACCATTTTCAAATCTTATAAGTATTTGTGCATCATATCTTCCTAGACTATAAGCTCTTTGAGGACAAGACTTGTGTATGACTTTCTTTGAATACCTTCAATATTTTACAGAGTATAAAAATGGAATAAGTGAATAAACTTTTAAAGTATCTTAGAGTTCATAGTATTTGTTTTGTGTTTACCCTATAATTTATTAGTAGATGATCATATTTATCAATAAGTGATCATTTATTTAAAAAGAAAAAGTTTGACCTTTTGAAAATTTTTAAAGTGTGTATGTTATGCTTGTATTCACAGCCCCATGCAATTATTCGTCATACCATTAGATCTACAAACAGGAATGCCAGAGCTGAACGGACAGCTTCAGAAATTAATTGTATGTGTTTGGTATACATTTTCCATTGGTGGTTTTGGAGGGTTGAGCTGGGTGTTCTTGTATTTTTTGTGGAATAATAAAATCTCAGACTAATTGAGGCTATATACTATATACCAGATACTTCTGAAATAGGGATTGCTTTTGTGGTCTTGGTGGAATTCCATTGGCTTATAATTTTTAAATAGTTTTTATTTTCTTTTTTTTTTTTTTTCCTTTTTGTCTTTTTTACTGACCGGTAACGGGATCGCAACCCTCGGTGTCGCGCCTGCACCGGGGACCGGCAGCGGGATCGCAACCCTCGGTGTTGCGCCCTCCCCGTGCTCAACCAGTGAGCAGGAACCCGTCTCCACATGGGATCCGAACCCTCGGCGGGAGCGCCGCTGCACTCCCAGGCGGTGCACTCTCCAGTGCGCCACCGGGCCAGCCCAATAGTTTTTATTTTCTAATTATAAAGGTAATTATGCCTATTGCTGAAAATTTGCAGGAAGAAAAAATAGAAAGTTAACATTGCACATAAGCACACCACCCAAAGCTAACCCATAGTTAATATTTTGCTGAATTTCTTTCATGTTTTTCCATGTATATTTTTACATGGCTTAATTTATACTATACATAAAATTTTACTTAATATAGAAATATTTTCCATTAAGTAGCGTAGTTTTTATAACTTCTACTTTTAATGGTTGCAATCTGTTTCATTAGTTGATGTAGCTGGACAGTTCCCTATTGTTGGACGTTTGGGTTGGTTTCAGTTTTTTTAGTAAGATTAACACTAAAATGATTCTTTTTTAAAACAAATATTTAAAGGAAGAGCTTGATTTTTTACTTAATAAATTAATCATTGACATAAATTTATATCAATATTTGTCACTTTAGCAACATTAATTTAGAACAACAAATTTGGAAAGAAGTTTTAGTAATGGGTTTACTGACTAAAACGCGTACTTACTTCAAGAGATTTAAAGTAATTTAGAGTAGAATAAGATATATGACTAACAAAATACAAATAACATTGTAAACCATAATAGGGAATATTTGGGCTAATTAGAATTATTGCAGATGAGCATTTTGTTTAGGTCTGAGTTTTTCTGAGCCCATGTATTTCTGGCTTTCTGGATGCAACTTCAGAAATCTAAGTCACTGAAGAGCTAGAATGTCTTTCCCATATCTATTCTTTTAATCAGGCTTTTTCATAATTCAGCCAATAATTTAATAGTTAGTGTCTTTTTAGTCCCCAGATTGCTGATGTCTTCTTATGTCTTTATCTTCTTATACAGTCTGAAATGAACTCTGTGGGCCTCGAATACCAGACAGAAAAGTGACAAAGTTAATTTCAATAAAAAAGCTATATTCTTTATTTTATGAAGCTGTATAGTATTCCATTAATTTAATTTACCTATCTTTTCTAGTATAGCTTTTGGTCTTTGTGTCATATTTAGCAAGGCATTCTTGATTCCAAAGTTACAGAAGGATTTTCCTATTCTTGTTATTTTACAGTTTCATTTTTTAAATATTTAAATCTTATTGAATATTTGGTATAAAGTATTTGGTAGAAGATATGAAATACACATTCAACTTTACTTTCTTTCCAGGTGACTATCCATTTGTCTCAATGCTATTTAAAAGCTTAATCTTTCTACTCATGGATTTGATATGCCATCTTTATTATGTACTAAATTCCCATATATATTTTAGGGCTATTTCTGGAAATTCTATTCTGTTGTATTAATATGTCTATTCATGTGCCAGTAGCATACTTTTGATTATTATATCTTTATAATATTTCTTAAAATCTGTTAGGACTAATGCTGTTCCTACTCCCAGCCACCACAGACACATTTATACCTTGTTGCTGTTGTTTTTTATTATGATAGTTGGCTATTGTATTTTTCCCGTTTCTGGATCAGACTGAGAAAATAGAGAGATCTGCCTTGCCATTCATCAGGCTGGGAGGACAGAAACAAATCCAAACCCAAAGTCAACAAGAAAGAATGTTTCTCCCAAGGATATTTTGCATATGTAAAGTTTCATATAATGACCCCCTCTCTGAGTTATACTGCTTTCTTACTGAGAAACCTCACTCTCTAAAATCATAGACTCAGAAATTTTGCTGTATGAAATCATATTCATTAAACGAATCATCCAGTTCTTGCCTGGAAGATATAAGTCACTGACACAGAGAAGCAGACTCAGTTTGTGTTCGTTATTAACAGTACCTGGCAAGATTCTGTTTATTAAATTAGGATGGCAGTTTTCCAGGTGACAGTCTCTGAATTTTAAGCCATATAAAGATTGTTTTAGAGGAAATGCTTCTTGGACCTGTTTGAATATAAAACTGTGTGTACTATATGATTGTGAGTCTCAACTATTAGCCTGTAATAAATGTGGAAACTGGAGTTGGGGGCAATATTCCCAGATGTGTAAGTTGCTAAGTTTTTGGTTCATTGAGAAAGAGTTAATGGGCTCCAGGGAAATTGACCTCACTGTCATTCACGCAAAGGAAAAAAACAAAATACTTAAGGCAGAGGAAGTCTAAGAATTTTCAACTTAAGTTGGAAAATTTTATTTATCTTTTTTATCTTACCTGAAGACTGAGGGTGATAAAGGCAATGGAGATTTTGAGTAAGATGTGTTGTCTTCCAAATCTCCTTAGCAACAGGTCCAGGGAAATGAGTGTTTACATCTCTAAAGAGGTAATTAGAAATTTTTCCAGGTAGAAAGCACAAACTCAAGCAATGTTTTTTTGTGGATTTATTTGCCATTGTTAAATTGAGGTTTTTTGACAAGCTTTATCCAACCTAGAGGTAGATATGTAACTGCCAAATATAAAGCCTTTGTTGACAGAAAAACTATTTATGAAAAATTATCTGAAGTATAATATACCCATATGTTCCTTTACATCAGTATTTTTTTCTTTTTGTTTTTTGCCCTCGTGGTTGTATGGGGATCCAAGCCCCTGACCTTGGTGTTATAACACCACACTCTAATCAACTGAGCTAACCGGCCAGCCCTTATAGGTTACAATCCATGACATCAATTCAAAGTTTAAAAAAAAAAAAAAAAAAAAGAGATAAAGTACTGCAGTGTGAAACTTTTGTGGTTTTTGTTTTGTTTCATCAAATTTGGAAAATGGTTGATTGCTATTTCTCCAAAATTTCTGCCCCAGTGTCTCTCCTCTGCTTCAGGGACCCCTATTACATGTTAAATCACTTGGTGTTGTTTCACAGATTATTGAGGCTTTATTCTCCCTCCCTGCTCCCCATATCCACACATAAATTTAGTTTGTTTCTTTTGTTTTCGTTTCTGTTACCCTGACTTCAGGTTCATTGATCTGTTTTTCTATAGTGTTCAGTCTGCTTAAGTCCATCCAGTGAATTTTACAAGTATTTCAGATGTGGTATTTTTCAGACCTAGGCTTTCAGTACATATATGTGTGTATATATGTGTATGTGTATATATATAATGCATACATACATGTACATGAGGGGTCTTCAAAAAGTTCATGAAAAGATTTGTATATCTTTTAATTCTATTTTTCCGTGAACTTTTTGAAGTACCCTTGTATATAGTTTATATGTCTCTACTCAGATTTTTTGGCTGCTTACTTATTGTGTCTATCTTTTCTCTTAAATTCTTGAATATTTTTATAATAGCTGTTTTAAAGTCCTTATCTGCTGATTTCAATGTCTGTGTCATCTCTGGGTCTATTTCTATTAATATTTTTCCAACTGGTTCAGGTTCCTATTTTCCAGCTTTCTCACACCTAGTTGATTTTGTTTGTTTTGTCTTTTGTATCTTGGGACAATTTAATTAACATGACATTGAACATCTGAATTTTTTTTTGGGGGGGGGGTGCTGGTCGGTACAGGGATCAAACCCTGGACCTTGGTGTTATCAGCACCATGCTCTAACCAATTGAGCAACTGGCCAGCCCCAAGCATCTAGATTTTTAACCTCTATTTCAAGAGTGCTGTCCTCTTTAAAGAGTTAATTAACTGGTAGGTCAACTTGAGTCTTTCAAGGCTTGTGACACGTTTTATTCAAATATTCAGAAGGTTTTTCCTCTGGTAGAAACTCAGATATCTTTCCTGTTTCTATGGGATCTCCAGAAACTCAGGGTGCTCTGTTAGCTGTTTTTTGACATACCTTTCATAGTATTGCTTTGCTGTTAATATTCAGTCAATGATTTAAGAAGACCCCTTTGCATATTACTGGAGTTCCTTCTCTGCACATCTTTCTTATTGCCGGTACTGTGTCCTTCAAATTCCACTGCTTAAACAGACTCACATTCCAATCTTTGTTTCTTCCATCCAGTGAGACTGTTATTCTCACTTGGGCTCCACTTCCTTATGCCCTAATTTGGAAAGTGCCCCAGGCAGAAAGCCAGGATGAATATGGATCTTACCTCCATGTATTTCCCTTCTTAGAGATCACAGCCTTGTGATGTCCATTGTCCATTGCCCCACAACACTTGCTTTAGATAGTTTACAGGCAGATGTGTGCACGCGTATTTGTATTACATGTACATTATGTAGTTGTTTATAGCAGAAGGGTTAAGTACAATTCCTGTCACTTCGTTATAGCCAGAACCATCATCTTTTGTAGATTAATGAGGATATATAATAGAAAGCCTCTCCCCATCTTTGTATTTTCATGGGCCAAAGATGTATCTAAAGGTACTATAAGGATTTTCTTTAAAAAAAAAAAAAAAAAAACAAATTGGGGGTCCAGTCTACTGCACAGAATATAAATTGGCGGCTCCAGTATTCTGTGCTGTAAGTCATGGCTACAGTAATTGTAGGCTATTCATAAGGAATTTGATTTTTTTTAAGAGTACCTTTTCTTACATCTTAAAGCATCTTAAAATGTTTATTCTATTATAAATGAAATCTCATTCTATTTTCAGTCACTGATACTGGTATATTGGGATGCAGTTGATATTTCACTGTATCTTTAATCCAAATTTATGAAACTCATTTTCTCTAGGATTTTTTTGTCTTTAAATTTGCTATATATATATAATTATTATTAAAAAGTGGCATTTTATTTCCATATTTATACCTTTTATAATGCATCTCTAGATCAGCTTGCCAGTATTTTTAGTTGTGACAGAACAAACTTTAGCTCATCTCTGCCTCAAAAGAGTGAAGTGGTTCTTTATGAATTATAGTAGTAGTTCTTGAATTAAAATAATTAAAATGTTGTTTAATTGTGTTAAATAAGTCACTAATGACCAAGGGCATTTTATTTTAGATTTCTTTTTTAAGTAGTACTGTGTTTTATGAAATATTCAGTGTAAGTGATAAAAATGACTATTTCTTTGGTCTTTTAGTCACAGAGTTTAGAATTTTAAAATTCTTTGTACTTTATGAGTAAGCAATAAACCATCCTTTTCTCTGTTTTAGAATATTTCATATAAAAGAAGTTACTCTTTGAATATTTGGACTAATGCTGAAGTCAGTCTGACCAGGCCAAATAAAATACCCATTTAGCAAAGTATAATATTAGATTCTTGAGCACCATTGTAATATTTAATTGACAAAAATCATTTGTTCTTTTTAGATAATTTATAGGTAATTTTTCTTTGCTCCTCTCTACCATGAAGCTGTAGCTTAAATTAGTTATCAAAACAGAGTGTAGATAGAGAAAATCCTTAAATTTTTGCCTTAGTCATCTACTTTTAATGAATTTTTTAAAATCTCCTTTACACAATAAGTGCTGTTTAATTTTCTTATTCCAACCAAGAATTAAGTAGAAGTGTTAGGAAGGTCTCAGATTGTTACTTATTTTCTTTTGATAAGCATAAAGAAAGGGATACTCTTGTAATTTAAAAAAAAAGAGATTTTCATCTTCTCTATTTTCCTGTCGTCTCTCCACCCCACCCCCACCCCCACCCCCACCCCATGCTCAAGCTTCTCATTACATTTCTGAGGTTAACCCTTTAAGACACTGAGTTTGTAAATATCTGTTATATATTTTGCAGTTGACAAACTACAATTTGAACCTCCTCTGAGAAAAGAAACAGAAGCACGGGATGAAATGGTAAGAATTGTGGCATTAAAAATTAAAATTTGGGAAACCTTTGAGTTAGGTGTACTTTGACTAGAGGAACAAAGTAATATATTCTTTTAAGCATTAATTTTGGTAATGTATTTTACACATTAAAGTTCGGAAAAGTTAATGATTAGTGTATTTTGACTAGAGTATAACATAGTACACTATTTCAGCCATTCATTTTAACCCTTCTGAGTCTTTAGAAGGATTTACATGAGGTTACTAAATACATGGAATTTGACACTCAGCATTAAGTTCTCGGGACCTTTTTTCTTATTAATTCTGTTAGGTTTGCAGTAAACTACATTTTTGCATTGCTTTACTATTTTTTAAAAGTATGTTATTTGTTAATATAACTTCTTTTTTTAACCATTGCTCTTATTTAGAGATTACTATTTATTTAGTTAATCCTTTCCTTATCTAAAAGAAAAGAAGTAACAAATAAAGCAAGATATTATTAGAGTCAGCATAGAAGTTACCTTAACATCTACTTTATTTTTAAGCTTTAGTAAAAGTATGCTTTTAGAGTAATTGTCTTGTTAGTGGATCTCGTCATCCTTAACATTTGGAAGTAGTGCTCTTACTGTATATGTTGCTATATAAATCCTCAATTTCCAGGCTAATAGGAAAAAGTAACACCAATATATTAATGATAATTTAATAATATGATATTTAGTTCTCTGCGCTAAGGGAGTAGTGATGCAAATAATTCAAAAATTTTTTTCTCTTTTGCTTTGGAATATATTAGCATATTGGTAAAGAGGACTTGTTACATTTGAAATTATATTTAGCGTGTTTATGGAATTTCTTAAGTTCAAGTCAACTGATAATCAATTCTTGACCTAAATATGTCAAATGACAAAGTAAATCTAGCTGGAGTTTAAAAAATTGGTTGAATGCCAAGATGCTTAACAGTCATGACACCAGAGTATTTTCTTGAACTAAATAAAATGGTTAATATCTGTTATAAAGTAACATTTAACTATTTTTTTATCTTCACAGGGAATATCATCAGACCCAAACTTTCTGTTACAGTGGAATCCTTTTATTGATGGTGCAAATACTGGCAAGTAAGTTGTTGTCTAATTTAATAACTATATTTTACTTGATACATAAGAATAGTATTTTTGAGGGGGAGTGATTTATTCTAATAAGTTTTAATTTTCATTTTTAAAAAAGTTGGACTATGGGCCGGCCCGGTGGCGCACTGCTACAGTGCGCCGCTTGAGAGTGCGGTGGTGCTCCCGCTGAGGGTTCGGATCCCACATACAGACCGGCTGCTCACTGGCTGAGTGAGGTGCGGGTGCAACACTGAGGGTTGCGATCCCGTTGCCGGTCCCGGTCCGGTACGGGCGCGACACTGAGGGTTGCGATCCGTTGCCGGTCACTAAAAAAGACAAAAAGGAAGAAAAAAAAAAAAAGTTGGAGTATGCCTTTTGACAATGTAAGTTTCTGACTTTTTTTTATTACCAAAAAGCGTCATGTATTGATCATTAAGGTTCTTGGGTTTTGTTTTTGTGTTTTTTTAAAATCAGAATATACTATGTGTAATGATAATATAATGAAGGATGAGTCATGTGATGTCATCAGAAAAATTACTTAATAGGAGTCAGAAAGCCCCAGTTCCATCTCTCCAATGTAATTAGTTCATTTTCTAGACTTGTCTTCCCTCAACAATTAAGGGAGGAGGGATCTGGCCTAAATGAGTTGTTCCTGACTTATTGTGCATTGCAATTGCCTAGGGAACTCTTTGGAAATACAGATTGTTGGATCTCCACATTAGGCCTATCGTTCTGGGGTTGGCAAACTGTGACCTTCGGGTCAAATCTGGCCCACTACCTTTTTTTGTACAGTTGATAAACTAAGAATGGTATTTACATATTTCAATAATTGAAAAAAATCAAAAGAAGAATAATATTTTGTTACATGTGAAAATTATATGAAATTCAAATTTCAGTGTCCATAAATAAAGGTTTGTTAGAACACAACTGTGTTCATTAGTTTATGTATTGTCTATGGCTGCTTTCATGCTACAGCAGCAAAATTGCATAGTTGCAATCACTCTATGCTTTGCAGAGCCTACAATGTTTACTGTCTGGCCCTTTACAGAAAGAGTTTGCCAACCCCTGCTATACAGTCTTTGGGACCAGGATCTAAGAATCCTGAAAGCTTCCCAATTGATTGCAGTGGCTGTGGATGAGCATGGGGGACCAGTGGGCTAGATCAGTCCTTCTCAAACTTTGATATACTTGTTGTGACCTGGAGATCTTGTTAAAATGCATATTCTGATTCAGTAGATCTAAAGGGTCTATTTTTAAAAGTTGCCAGGTGATGCCAGTGTTGCTGGTCCGAGAACCATACTTTGAGTAGCAAAGGGTTTGATAATATTTTCTCTTGAATCTGTGTTCCAGCTCTAAAATTCTGAATCTGTTTTTTACTAGTTAAGTTTAATTTAGTTTTTATTACATAATAAATGTAACAAAGCGTAATCATAAAGTAAAAAAGACTATATGCACTTTATAAAATCTCTATTTTTTAGTCATACTAATACAATCTGACATGTGAGGTCTTAGGTCTTTCTAATAGTTTTATACTCTTCATCATGATCTATTTTATTTTATCTTTTATATCCTCTGTATATAAACAGATTTTAATGCACATTTAATAGTGTTCCTGTGTTTTATGTTATCGTTATTTAATCACAACCTAAACTGCATTTTTCTCCTTGTATTAGGTCAACCTCAAAACGTGCAATACCACCTCCCCTGCCTCCTAAGGTGAGCGACTTAAGGATTTCAAACAATAAATCCTTTTGTAGATAGTAAAATAATTTTAAAAGTCATTTTATTGAGTTTGTTTAAAATTATCTTAAATATATTTTAGATAAATACAATTTTCTTCAGAGGATATGAAGATGTAAAATATACAGTAAAGAAGATTTCATGAGAAATACAATATTTTTAATAGCTATTAGAAAAAAGCAAAAATAGGTTATTGCTCATTTGAGAAAACACTTAACTGCATGGAAGGGAGATAAGGAGTTCATCATTTATCATCCTCATTTATTACTACAATTTGATATTTCAAGTAGAGTCATTCTTCATTAACTCATTTTCCTTATTTGTTTCTAGTTATTAAGTATTTGGATTGTTTTTTGTCTTCTTATCACTAGCCAAGAATAAACAATTACCCTGAAGATAATCTCACAGATGAAGAAAAATCATTAACCGTAAAACGTTGCCCTGATTCAGAGAACAGAGCTCCCCAAGTTCTCAGAAGACAGAGTAGCCCAAATTGTGGTCCTGTAGCAGAGACTTCCTCTATTGGTATGGCTAGCAGTATCAGCAGCCCTGGAGTACATACAGGTAGATACTGTGACCTGGGTAAATAAAGTGAAAACTGAAAAGAAAGCCATTTTGTTTCTATTTTAAAGAATATCTTTTTTCTTTTGTCAGTACTATTATAATTTAAAGCTTTGTGAGGATTCTTTTATTTCACATGGATGGACTATAAATAGATTCAGTCCACTTCAACCTGAATATATCCTTTACTAAATATTACAGGATCTATAAGGATAAATACATGTTCCATCCCTTGTTCAGGGTCCATAACAGAAGTTATACCCATATACACACAACATTAGGAAAGACAGCTTGTATAAGTGTCTCCTTAAGTAATTACCTGTTTGTAATAGAAGACCAAAGATTTCTGAGGGAGGTAAGGATAGGGAATAGAGGAGGTGGGCTCTTGCAGGGTATTAAAGAGCTTAGTGAGCCTTTCATAGGTGGAATCAGTGCTGACAGGCATCCTTAGAAAGTGGGAAAGAATGAACAAATGCACTGAAATGGGAAAACCTGAATCGTGTTTGAAGTACAGGCTAGTGTAGTAGAAGTGTGAGCTTTTAAAGAGTGCTCTGGAAGATAGGATTTAAAAGGTAGATTCAAGTTCAATTATGAAAGGCCTTTAATATCAGTTTCAACAGGTCAGATTTCATTTTTCCCCACAATATGGAAAGACATTTGCTGTTTTTATGAATTAAGACCACTCTTAGGGGCTAGCCAGTCAGCTCAGTTGGTTAAAGCATGATGCTGTAACACCAAGGTCAAGGGTTCAGATCCCTGTACCAGCCAGCTGCCAAAAAGAAAAAAGAAAAAAAAAAAAAAGACCACCGCTAAAGATGTAATGCTACTTGCTACCTCTACAGAATCTAAAGAAAGGCACCAAAAAGAAATTAATTCATCTGACAGTAGCGAAAATTTTCCAGTAGATTACCCAAATGGAAGACAAATAGTAGGGAAAAAGGGAAATTATTTTTTAAAGAAAGTATTTATTTGTATGGTCATTCAACTTTTAACCATGATTCTCTTTAGGAAATGGTGATGGTATTTCAAAACTGATTACTGAAAATACAGAAGGATCAGCACAAGCACCACAGTTACCACGAAAAAAGGACAAGCGAGACTTCCCTGTAGGTATAAAAGGCATTTAGCAATTAGTTGTAACTAATACTATATTTATCATGTAAGGGGTATAGTCTGTTTAATTCAAGAATTCAAATAACTGATTTCTAAGTATCTGAAGTTTTTTTTAAGGCTTAGCAGGTCTTACAGTATTAAAAATTATTTTTCCCACAGAAACCAGCCATCAATGGCCTTCCACCCACCCCTAAAGTACTGGTAAGGAATGTTTTTATGTGAACTATTTGCCACTTTTTATCTCTTTAGAAGCAGCAGTATATTGGCTGTCAGGTATCTTGAGCCATTGACAGGAAGAATATCTTAAAATACAAAGGTATTAGATGCATTTGGACATACAAAGGATCAAATCATGTACACTAATTTGAGTGAGTTGGTTAGAATTTGTAGTGTTTCACTTTTTATAAATACTAGCAGATGGGTCCTCAGATTAGCCTGCAATGGTAAATTTAATTTTAATGTGATGTTATTAATAATACTGTGTTCTTTTCATTATGTGGGTTTAATATCTTTCTACCCCTGAAGCCATTTTACATTGGACTATATAAAATGAAAAGGAACAGGGAAGCTTATGTTAACACTTTTTCTCTGGCCCTTCAGTTGAACCTATCTGTGAGGTGGTTTCACCAGTCATGTGAATGGAATGCTTTATAAACTGCACTTTTTTACTTAGTAAAAGTCTAATATATAATATTATAAGTATTAGTCTTTTGTCTGTAGAGTTATACTGCAGTTATATTCACTGTAATAGTACTTAATAAAATCATCCACTGTTTCACATTAATAATTGTTATTCCTTCCAAAAAAGTAGTAACTTAAAATTCCTAGACTATATCATTGACGTGGTTAGAGGTTTTGAAAAATTTGATATTTTGCCCTAAATTAGTGGATTACTAAAAGGAAAGAATATGAGACTCTCTTGGTAGAAGGGGTTAAAGTATGTCAAAATATGAATTTTGAGGGGGATGAAAACCAAGTATATGTAAATAAGAGTAAGTTTGGCATTTCATAATGATCTTAGCTGTTTCCTGAAAGTACATAAAATTATCTAATCAAATACCTCAACATTTCTTTCTTTATAAATAAGATGGGAGCGTGTTTTTCAAAAGTTTTTGATGGCTGCCCTTTAAAAATTAATTGTGCAACATCTTGGATACATCCTGATACAAAAGGTAAAATGTCCGATTTTATATACATCTTCAATAAAATATTTATTATGGGTAAAGGTCTTTATGATCTGTGAACTGAGGTTGTTTACTTTAAAATTATAACATTAGAGACTAAATGGTATAGGAACCTGCAACAGCTTAAATAGGTAAGGTTTTGGTTTAAAGGCATTAAACTTTAAGAGTAAGTGTATAGAAACTATTCTTGATTAAAGGAGTCTGAAGAGATATGACTGCATACTTAATTTGGAATTTTCTTTTACTAATAAATGGATGTTACTGGAACAATTTTTAATCTCAATCAGTAAGGTCTGTAGATTAGACAATAGTATTTCAGGGTTAGTGTCCTGTGGTTATGTAAGACTTTTTTATTTAAGAAATGTACACTGAAGTATTTAGGAGTAATCGGGCCTCATGCTTATAACTTATCTTAAGCAGTTCAGAAAACAAACTGTATGAATGGAGAGAGAGAAGGATCAAGCAAAAGTAGTAAGTGTCCCACCTCTAGTGGAATCTATGTTAAGGTTATTCAAGAATTATTTGTACTATTACAACTTTTCTGTAAGTCTGAAATAATGTCAAAACAATTTATTTTTTAAAATTTAGACTATATTTTTTAAGTAAGGAAGCATACTATATAGAAGCAAAAGTTTTATTTTTTTTATTTTTTTTTTTATTTTTATTTTTATTTTTTTGTCTTTTGTCTTTTTTCCATGTCCGGCAACGGATCGCAACCCTCAGTGTTGCCCCCGTACCGGACCGGGGACCGGCAACGGGATCGCAAGCCTCGGTGTTGCTCCCGCGCCTCGCTCAGCCAGTGAGCGGGAACCGGTC
>NW_007726798.1:581164-624866 GCF_000696425.1 Galeopterus variegatus
TTGACTTGGTGTTGTCAGCACCACGCCCAGCCAGTGAGCGAACCGGCCATCCCTATATGGGATCCGACACCGGGGTCTTGGTGTTATCAGCACCGCACTCTCCCGAGTGAGCCACTGGGCCAGCCCTAGAAGCAAAAGTTTTAAATCAATAGTTCTGCGTTTGAATTCCAGCTCTGTCGTTACCATGTGACTTTCAAAACAAACATAACACATCTAATTTTCAGCGTGATCATTTGTAAAATGAATATTCTTTTTTTTTTTTTTTTTTTTTTTGGTGGCTGGCCAATACAGGGATCAAACCCTGGACCTTGGTGTTATCAGCAAGTACCATACTCTAACCCACTGAGCTAACCAGCCAGCCCAACATAAATATTCTTAATACTCACCTTGTTGCAAGGAAGGAACGAGCCTATGTGAGTCTGGCAATTGCCAAATAGAGGTTAGGCAATAGAGAGATCAGGAAATGTTTGTTTTTGCTTTCATACAGTAATAAAGACAGTTCATACATGAACTGCTTTAAATGCCACTAGTAGAAAGTATAACAGAGAAAAAAATATTTTTAACAGTAAGGAAATGGGTTTTTTTGTTTGTAACTTTTTATTTGGTATAATTTCAAACTTACTGAAAAGTTTTTTAAAAATATCCCAAGAAACTCTTATATACTCAGAAAATTTTTCTGTTTTGCCCCATTCGTTTTACCATTTTCTGTCTTTATGCATTGTTTTCTGAGTATTGAAAATAAGTTGGAGACAGACTCCTCTGCCCCCTATACTACTTTTTTCCTTTCTAATTAATAAGTAATTAATGTGGAGATACATTGAGAATATGTTGATAAATATAAATAAATATATATAAATAAATATAAATAAATTGATATTTATCCTCTTGCTCATCAGACTTTCACCCACTAGCTTTAGCATCCATTGACAATTTCCCTTATTTTCCATTTATTCATTTATGTATTTATACCAATTTGAACGTATGAATTCTTTTTTTTTTTACATTTTATTTATTTATTTTTATTTTTATTTTGTCAATATACAATGTAGTTAGTTATTGTGTCCCATCACCAAAACCTCCCTCCCTCCTCCCTCTCCCCCCTCCCACCCAGATGTGTCCCCTCCATTTTCTCGTTGTAAGAGCTTCAAAGAAAAAAAAAGTTGAATTCTTATTTTACTCAGTGAGATATGATCACTATTATTTTCACCCTTAAATTGTCCCAGAATTTTTGAGCAGTGAGAACTCCTTTGTTCTTTTGTTTGAAATGTCCTCATCATTTTTTTTAGCACTTGCTTACTTTATGGCACACAAGACTTGTACCCTCATCTTATACTTTCCTTGCCCCAGAATTGTAATCAGTCTTTTCTCCAAGCAGTTCAGTTCTTTTTTATTGGAAAATAGTATTCAGAAATAAGGATCTGGATACTAGGTGTGCTCATTGTTTCTCGTGTGTCATGATTTATACTTTATATTTAATTTATAGTTTCCTTAGTCAAAGAGTATTCGAGATATCTTGCAAAAAATTCATAACTACAATAAAAAAACTTAAAATATGAAAATTATGTTGAGAAGAAGGATTATATAAAAAGATAAAGTCAGGGTGAGTTACTCTAACGTAGAATATATCTGCTTTTAAAAAATAAGGGAATTGGGAAAAGAAGTAAAGAATGTAGCATGAATTCTAGAAAATAATTTTACTTTGGATGGTGGGTGGCTATCTAGCTCTTAATACCATTACAACATATAGCCATTATTTTAGTGAATGATTTCACAAATGATAGTAATTCTTGTAATTTATCTCAACTGTTTTAGATCAGTACATTATTTTTGGAACTGAAGATGGTATTTACACATTGAATCTCAATGAACTACATGAGGCAACGATGGAACAGGTAATTAGGAGTTTTAACTCAAGAAATTAGTTTGTAATAAAAGAAGTGTCTTAATTTTAAATAAATTTGTGTGGGCCACAATTTTAACTTTTGTGATTTAAATATTTATAGAGATGAAATTGTACTCTTTACATGTTCATGTTGAAAGATTTTTTTCCCCTAAGGTTTTAGTGATTTACTGAAAGATAGAAAATAATTATTTTTATACTATTTCCGAATGTTGGAATTTAGAGCTTAAGAGGTAAGAAAAATGAAAATTAGAGAGCTTTAATTATCATCTTCTTTTTTCTTTAGTTATTTCCACGGAAGTGTACTTGGCTGTATGTTATCAATAATACTTTAATGTCATTATCAGGTACGTGTGTGATGATGCAGAAAAATGTAATTTTAATATGCACTATTTAAAAATGTCCTTTGTAATTCTGTGTAACTATAATCTAGTATAGTAACTTTGGGACTTGCAGATGTTTTCTATCCACTTAAAATGGGAAGAAACTTTGAGAAGGAATCCTAACTTCAGTTGGGGCAGCACATCTCAAATGCACTCAGCATCTAAACACCTTAAAGATAGCATAGAGATTATTACTTGAGGCCATTCACTTCCACTCAGCCTCTTTCACATCACTATCACCACTCCTGCCTGCCATTTTTGAAAATTAACAGTTTAAGGGAAAGCAGAGGCTCTAGCTGCTTCCTTTCTCTGTGATCTTGAGCAAGTCACCCTCTCTCATCCTCAGTCTTAATTATAAAATGGGGATGATGGTTTAACAATAACAGCTGTATGAGGTTGTTGTGAGGGTTAAATAAGATGATATCCAAAATGCTTAGTAAACTGTGAAGTCTTATACAGATGTTTGCTGGTGTAATTCATGTTGTTCTGGACCACATATTAACAATCTTGGAATTATGCTTTAAAGTTTTCTAAACAAGTCGATTCCAGAGCAACTTATTCTAATTTTTTTGTGTGTGTCTTTCTTTTTTGGTTGTTGTTAGGGATGAGTAGGTGGGTGTTATTTTAGGCTTTTTAAATTCTTACCTACTGACATATTTTCTTACATTTTAGATTTAAATGGCTACCTAGAGGTTTATTGATTGCTTTCTGGGAGTAGAGCACAAGATAGTTAATTATTATTTCTCTCTAATATGGATTCTGCAGGAATCTGTGTATTTGAGTTAATGACATTGTTTTTGAAGAACATATTATTTAATTGTACATAGATGACTTCTAAAAAGCGGTGTTCCTCAAAAATTATTTAATCTCCTTGATTTTAATTATAATTCCCCCAAATCTTTTTTACTTGTGTTTAGCAATTATTAATATATTGTATTACTATTATGAAAATAAACTTAAACCCAGTTCTGTTTGAAATAACAATACAAGATTGTATACATATAAAATTACTTTTCTCTAAGTCTTACTGTTTTCTCTCTACTTATATTTGTCTTTGGAAATAAGTTTAAAAATTACACAGGGTACCTCTTCTATATTTATAAAATAGCTGTGGGAAAGCATGGAAAAATCAGCCTTTCTGTACTGTAGTTAAAATTACTATTACTCATAAAACTGAAAGAAAATAGGTAGTAGAGGTCAGTAGGAGAATTCGTTCACATGTATGTACATGCATGTTTAGCTGCCTAGCTATGTTTATAGGGGAAATGGAGAGAGTAAGAGTGGTATAGTGTTAGGCAGAATATTTCTATTCTGAGAAAATACAGAGAATTTTGTTAAGGATAAGACTAAATATATGTTTATGTTTTTTAATAATAAAAGGATAAATATTACTTTGTGTTGTTATATTACCATACCATATATAATGAGGAATTGGAAGAAAATGTTTATCTCCTCTCCTGCTATGTGTTTGATTATATGGAGTTATGACCCTGTTTTTCTTTTATTGTGGATTGTAATATTGGTTTGCTTTACCTTTCTTAATATTTCAATTTGTCATATTTAAGACTTTATTCACAATCAGTTTTAATCCAAGGTAATTGATTAATTAATGATATGTAGGTCTGTCTCAGAAAGATAACAGTTATACAGAAAGATAACAATAATACAGTTTTGTAGAATTTTCCATGTTGTACTAAGATAATCACATGTGCATAATTATGACTCAGTCCATAACGTAAGTTTTTATACAACAATGTTTAGCAGTTTTTTCTGTGCTGGCTTCCTTAAGGTTTACATATATTCTGTCCAGATCACTTATTAGTCACAATATACCTAATTTGTATATTGTGAAACAAAACTTAAAAAATCATTTTATCTATTATTATCTTTCAAAATGATATTAACTGAGAGTTTTTGTTTTGTTTTTTATGTTTTCCTATTTTGCTTGGCTTTTTGGACATTACTTCTCATTTTAGAAGGTAATTATTTTTTCTTTTATTTGAAAATTGTATTTCTCTGCTGTAAATGATTTTAGTAAAAGTAACATGTTTTTCTTTTATAGGAAAAACCTTTCAACTCTACTCTCATAATCTTATAGCTTTGTTTGAACAAGCCAAAAAACCAGGATTAGCTGCCCATATTCAAACTCATAGGTTTCCAGACCGCATTCTACCAAGGTACAAAATGTCATTTTGATTCTTAAGACTATGGGGAATTATTATTTATTTTTAAAACAGCCAGCATTCCTTGCCCAGTAAAAACTTCCTTTTTCTTAATTTTCAAAGATATATATTTTACACTAAAATGCATGTCATCTAGAATGCAAAAGATCAATATTTCCCGAATTCGTTCATGAGAATCAGCTGTGGAAGTTTTATAATACAGATTCTTAGGTCATACTCCAGTCCTATAAAATCTCTCTCAAGTCAGAGTCCACAGTTTTTTTAAAGCTCTTTTCTGTATGATTTTGTTTGCAACTGATTCACAAATCACTGTATGACAACCACTGCAGTAAAGTACATTTATATTTATTGTCTTAACTTTTCAGAAAGTTCGCTTTAACAACGAAGATTCCTGATACAAAAGGCTGCCACAAATGTTGCATAGGTGAGTAAATGCTATTTGTCAAACCAAATGGTTAGAATTTTTAACATCTTTTATTATCTGAAGAGTCTTAGGGAATCAGATAGGAAGGAGGGTGTGTTTTTTATTTATTTTCAGTAAGGAGATAAGGTTCTACTGAGGCACAAGAACGTATAGAGAGAATTACATAGAAATGCTTGGAGATACTAGCCTTAGTGTTTTTTCAGAGCATAGTGTTCCCAGAGTTTTTTAAACCATAGTTCCTGAGACTGTATCTCTGCTAATACCCTAGCTTTCGTGTATTTAATATTTACCATCTACTAGTTCCTACTAGTGCTTTATGGACATTTTTATAGGAGTTTAGCCATTTATGAGGTTTGAGGGAACAGTTCACACAGGACCATCCTCACTAATTGCAAGTTTGGGGGCTCCCAATAATACCCTCAAATTCTCTAGAAGATTTCACACAACTCACTGAAGGTAGTTATACTCATGGTTACAATTATGGTTTATTATAAGGAAAGGATACAGATTAAAGTCATCCAAGTAAAGAAGCACATAGGGCAGAGTCCAGAATAAGTACCAGATGTGAAGCTTCTGTTCTCTCCCTGTGGAGTAATGGCAGAGTTACTGCCATTTTTTTCCGGCATGGATGTGTCACAGTACGCATGAGCATTGCCAATATGGGAAGCTTAGTTGAGCCTCAATGTCCAGAATTTTTACTGGGGCTCCATCGCAAAGGTATGATCAGTTGCCCACATGGCTGATCTCAGTATCCAGCCCTTCCAGAGGTCAGCTGATACTGCATGACTCAAAGCCCCCACCCTAAATCACATATTTGGTCTTTCTGGCATGACCAGCCCTCACACTAAGGCTATTCAGTGTTGCCAGCCCTCTCCCTAAATTATATTGTTAAAACTATCCAGTGATCCGAGACCCCCAGACAGAGACACTCCTATCAAGCATGACATAAAGGCTTTGAGATTACCTCCCAGAAGCAGAAGGACTGAGGCCAGACTTCTTTTTTGGGCAAGGATAAATTCTTCACTATGTAATTGTCATATCTCACCTACCCCTTACACAACTCCATGATGCTGATTATGTCGCTAATAAGTAACAGAATTTGGAGTTAGATCCGGGTCTAGTGACTTCACATCTTAAACTGCTAACTTCCTGTTTATTCTTTTGTTTGATCAATGAGCTTACCCATTGATCTTTATGCTCCATAATAGTTCCACATTAAAGACCACACTCTCTAGAACAAAAACATTTGACCACAAATGTGCTACAAATATAAGCACATTTTGTGAGCATTTTTCTAGGGAGAATCATGTCCATATCTGTTATCAGATTCCCAAGATCTGTGACCCAAAAAAGGTCTAGAAGCTTACAGTCCAAGATATAAACTCATAAGTAGTACTGTAGAGCTTAATGCAAGTAACTGCTCTTATAATCAATATATGTTATTGTTGATGGGAATCAAATTAAGAAGGAAATACCAATGTGAATTTTTGTAGGTTTGACTCAAGAAAGTTACATTAAGATGAAGTAATACATACATTCAAGATGAATTAGTTATTTTCATCTTGTTTTAAGTACATATCTGTAAACTACTATAAGAAAAGTGAGATCATGCATTTCAGTTGCCTCCTAGACCTTCTTGTAAGAAGAATTCACTCTGTTAGTCAATTTACTTAAGAAGCAGCTTTTCAGGTTGTGAGTAGTTTAGGTGTTTTAGTGCTTAACATATTGATCTTGTAAAAAGTTCCTATGTTCAAGAACCTAGTATAGTAAAGGTGTTTGGAAGTAAATATATATAATTTAAAATTGAGATAAAGTGAAAAGGAAAAAAGAAACAAAACTAAAAGAAAAAGATATTATATTTTTATACCTTCTGCCCACTCTTGTCATCCTGGTTAACAGAAACAGTAATTTTCCTTTATCAGCTAAATAATTACTTAAAATAGTTTCTTCTTCCATCTGTATTTTGGTATTGATATCAGGTCACATTTCATCGTTTTTTCTCTTGAATCAACACTGCCTTTATAAAGAAAGTTAAGTTAGCTTTTAGGTGAGGATAGCTCAGTTGCTGCTTTTAGCTAAATTATGTTTTCATATAAAGGTGTTAACTGTTTTGTGTATGTTTGGTTTTCTGTTTCTTTCCAGTTAGAAATCCTTACACAGGACATAAATACCTCTGTGGAGCTTTACAGTCTGGAATTGTTTTACTTCAGTGGTATGAGCCAATGCAGAAATTCATGTTGATAAAGGTATATATTACCTTGTTTACATTTTTCTTTTTTAGAACAAACACACTAGTGTATAACTGAAGCTAAAATTAAAAGATCCCTTTACTGCTATCTAGGGTCAGCACATTTGTAGTTATTTATAGTTGTTTATTTGATTTGGGGTGTTTTGTGTTCTTAAGATTTTCTCTTTAAATTATGTTACTTAATAAACTTCCAGAACCATCCTAGCCATAAAAATCCATATGGCAGGGCCGGCCCGGTGGCTCACTGGAGAGTGCGCTGCTTGGGAGCATGGCAGCACTCCCGCTGAGGGTTCAGATCCCATGTGGAGACTGGTTCCCGCTCACTGGCTGAGCGCGGTGCAGGTGCAACACCGAGGGTTGCGATCCCATTGCCGGTCCCTGGTACGGGCGTGACACCAAGGGTTGCGATCCTGTTACCGGTCAGTAAAAAAAGACAAAAAGGAAAAAAAAAAATCCATATGGCAAATTTTCTAAGATGCAGTTTTTATAGAGCATTCATTCTTACTATACAGGTAGTCCTTTTTAGAATTAGATAAATCAAGAATATGGAAGCCTTTCTACTGACTTTATTCAACAACAGTATGAATGGGGAGATTGTTTCTAAATTATACTTCTGTTGTTTATTGTTTTCAGCACTTTGATTTTCCTTTGCCAAGCCCTTTGAATGTTTTTGAAATGCTGGTGATACCAGAACAGGAATACCCTATGGTCTGTGTGGCTATTAGCAAGGGCACTGAATCAAATCAGGTAGTTCAGTTTGAGACAATCAATTTGAACTCTGCGTCTTCATGGTTTACAGAAATTGGTGCAGGTAAGTGTTTTTTACATTATGTCAGAATATTGACGCCTTTGCATCTAAAAGAAGCAAAACACTTAAGGTCATTCGGCATGGGCTCTTTTAAATATTCTTTCAGAACATAGTTTCCCAAGTAAGCACAGAGAAACGTGTATACATAGTTTATGATCTCTATTTGCCAGAGGTAGTTTGATACAAATTATTATACTAAGGAATATTTTAATGATTCTTGACATTTAAAGGTCTTAGTTGTGACCAGTTAATCTTTGGACTTGCTAAATAATTAAGTTTTCTAAGATACTCTTAAAATCTTATTAGCTTCTCAAGCAAAGAGAGTTACCTTTTTTCTATCCTGTTTTATTCTTTTTTGCCCCCCACTTAGAATCATTGCTTTTCAGACTTGAATAGAAGCTTCTTAGATGTGGCTTTCAAGCTTTTCTATTCAAATATCTCCTGTACTTTCTGGGTTGGTTAGCCCAGGATTTTATCAAACATACCTCACTGAAGGCTCTGAGAAGATTGGGAAGTTTATTCTCAAACATATTAATCAAGAATTCATTTTTCAAATATGCATAATATGTGAAATGGGGGGGGGAGTCTTTATTTTCCCTGTTTTCTGTTCGTTGTGCTAGTATATTATTTGGTCATTTGTAATCCCAGGTTTATTAAGCCATTTTTACATATGAAGTCAAGCAAGCTTTAGTTATGGCTATTTCATGACTGACCACTGTTATATTCTTTACCACCGTGTGAGAGAGTCTGTTAAAAATATTGTAAGTTTGGTGTTTCCTATTAAATATCTTGGCTTTTGATCATTTATATGCTAAATTACTAGAAAAAATTATACATCCCAGCTAGTGAAGCTAATATAGAACCCGCACTAATGTCACTTTCAGAATAACAATCAGCATGAATCAATGGTGTCCTAGTAAATGTTTAACAACAGGCTCTTGAGTGCAACCATTTGTTGTAGTTGCCTATTTCTGTGGTATAAATATGCCAGCTTCAACTACCAACCTGATGTCATGTGGCTCACAAAATTCCTGAAAATTTAACAACCCAGTACAAGCCAGCTCCTGCATGCATTGGACTATGAACATTCTCTTTATGGACCACCTCGTATTCTCTACCCTCCCACCCCCACCCGCACCCTGCCTTTCTTTTTAATTTATTGCTTAATGCTTTTGATTGAGTTGGATGCGTGCCCTCTTGCAATAGCTAACAGAAAGGTGCAAATGACATTGCTTTATTATCTTGAGATACAAGCAGCCCAAATAGAAATATGTTCCTGTTACATAATTACTGCTGAAAAGAAGGGTTATAGATCAAATTATTAAAAACCATTTTGGGATGATAGCCCAACTTTTTTGCTGATTAGTATACTATAAAGCAGGTCATTTCATACAGATATCTAATGTTTGTTTGCAACCACTTTCTTCAAGGCTAGACATTCTTTAAGTCCTCTTTTGAGTTTTGGAGTTTGAGTTTGGGGGTTTTTTTGAGGATTTTGTTGTTATTTATGTTGTTGTTTGTTTTTAGTGCCCGAGGTGTACTTTTGTATGCACTTTTGACATTGTCTAGGCTAAAATTCAAACAGTACCAAAATTACTACCTGAGGAAGGCCAGGACTCTGCCTGAGGGTACTCATTCAAATCACCCTCAAGCAGAGGTGAGGCAGCCTTTCTAGCCAGCATTTCATTTTCATAAGTGATTTGTTAATCCAACTCCCAGTTATACCTATTGTTGAACCAAGAGGCTATGCATTGAAGGGGCAATAGTTGTAACATTGAAATGAGTTCCTATTCCAAGACTTTTAGTATAGTCTGACTTGTTTTCACAGTATCCTTATCTCCATGGATGATGCTTAGTATATGGTCAGCACGCAATAAATATTTGTTGAATGAATCCATGGACATAGATTGACCGAGAAAAGTATTTTGTGGAGCATTGCCTAAGGGACAAATCGTTTAGTTTATGGATTCTGTAGATCTGGATTCTTCACTATATATGGCTTTGGAAGGTCCACAACCACCCCAAAATATTATATAAAATTTTGTTTATGTTTGAATGTGCAGTTTTCAAGGGAGAAGGCCAAATAGGCTTCCCAAAGATGGACAGTTAAGAATGACTTTTATAAATAATTTAATGTCTTTCCTTAGATTCAGCTAGACTATTCAAGCAGTTTGAGTGCTTAAAGTGAATTGTTTTACTAAAAATGTTTTGCAAAAATGTCATCATATCTATTAGCAGATGTTAAGAGGAAGCCCTGTGAATATCAGCAAAGTGATGAGAGTTGCTTCCTGCAAAGACATTGTTATGTTATTCAGTGTTCCCTTTGTAAAGGAACCCCCACCCACCTATAAACATACACAAATACCAGGAAAACTTTTCTGTGATCATAGTTTCATTAATCCTTGTGCTTTTTTGAATCTCTGGCTATTTTTATTTCAGGGATGCTTTAGTTTTACCTAATTGACCTCGTTTCCATCTTCCATTGGCTATGCAGAATACAGAGCAAAATCTAGCCATTGTATAGCATGTATTTCACTTTCCTCTGCATACTTAGCCTTTGCTTCATTTTATTTTTGTAACTCACCTTTCTAGAACTGACTGAGGTAGTAAATGTAATAGTGAGTTTTTCTCAGCTCAGTTAGCCATGTTAGGCATCACATGTGTTCTCCTAAATTGTCTTACACCCATTTTTTGAAAGATATTACAAAATAATTTTTGTGTTAAATTTCAAAGACTAGTTTTAAATCCCAGCCAAAGTCAGAATTTGTGTTTATTTTCTAAGCTGTAGTTTTTAAAAGCATATTATATAACCATCACCTTGTTTTTCCCCCCTAAGGCAGCCAACAGTTAGATTCCATTCATGTAACACAGTTGGAAAGAGATACCGTTTTAGTGTGTTTAGACAGTAAGTACTATTTTAAAGTTTATTTTGAGTACACTAGTCTTGATAAACAGTGTTTAATGAAATCGGTTCTATTAAACTATAATTCAAGATTTTCACTTTTCTTCCTTAAGTGGCATGGTTTTATTGAAGAACAACCTACTAAATTGGCTACAGCTATAGTAAATAATTGATCTGTTTGTCAGTACTATCCTCTGTGACTTTATTTTTATTTTATATTTGGCCTAATTGGTAACATATTAAAACTTTACCATAATGTTGAGGTAAAATGTGTAAAACTGTTCTATCTCATACCCATGAAAAATAGAAGGTTATACTAATGTGGTCATTTATATTACATGAACTTTTGGGGTCATGTCAGAGTACAATTCTAATGTACTTACACATTCAGCACCTCCACCTGCTAATAATGATTCTTTTGATGCAAGGAAGGGTGGTTCTGATAGAAGTGATAGAGCAGTAGAGAGGCAGAAAAAACTGTAGCAACAGGTATTATTTTGATTTTGCAAACAAAGCTTTGGTTCTTAAAACCCACGTTCTTTTTGTGCAGTGAATCCTACAAGGTGGAATTCACCCAGACTTCAGATTATATTTAACATTTAGCGATGTCTGCTATAATTGGTCCATTCTAATTTTTTAAAATTGTTGGACCTATCCATGTTTTCAGAGTTATTTTAAAGATGGCTTTACTACTGATTTTACCTGTTTTTCTCTCCTAATTTCTATTCTCTGAAGAGTTCTCTAGCAGATTTACCTTATATAATCATAAAGATCATCTACTATTAGAGATGAGTAAAACCTACAGTGTTTCATTTGCCATCATCACTTTGTTAGGAATTTTTGACTCTAAATACTGATAAGATTGGAGTGGTATTTGGTTACCCTTAAGTGAATTTGAAAAATTCTTTTTTTATCCAAACAAATAGAAAGTTTGTACTAATTAATCGTATACTCAGATAATCAGAATTTATCTTAATAATGCTGAACCTTTAATGTTAAATCCCTAAATACCTTCCTAGTCATCAAAGGAATATAAATTGTGCTTAATTTTCATTTTGGTGACTTACATATCTTATCACAGTTCTTAAAAAACATTTATTAACTAGGCCCTCCATTTTCCAATTAATTGAGATAAATAGAAGGCCAACCTTGGTCAGTTATACAATTTATAAGTCAGTTTTAGTGGGCAGCAGTGGAGATAGTCCTATTAACTCAAATCATGGTAGTAGATAGATGAGAAAGCAATGCAGAGAAATGGCATCTTCCAAGTCAGAGCTAAGATGGTGAAATTATTATGGGCAAAAGAGAAATAGAATTATTTATGTACACTCCCCATTCCAGAGTTTACTGCCCTTGAAGGTACTATTTCTTGCCCCTGTGTACCTTTGCAGAATAGAACTCATATAGTAAAGTTATGAATGACTACTGCAAATATTACTTTACCGTATGTTGTATAATATGTAAGGGAAAAAAATTAACTCTTATGGTTAAGTAGTTAGACACCAAGGTAGCCATTTTTAAAGAAGAAATTAAAAAATGAGAATGTAGGACTGGCTAGTTAGTTCAGTTGGTTAGAGAGTGGTGCTGATAACACCAAGGTCCAGGGTTCGATCCCTGTCTGGCCAGCCTCCAAAAAAGAATGTAAATATTCAATAGATATGGTATAAAAGAGAAAATAATAGCATAATTGCCTTTTACCAAAAGAAGAACTCTTATATTATCTTTTAAAGAATATATTAATGATTTTTCAATGGGCATGCTTAATTCAAGATAAATAGTTGACCTTTATTAAGAATATTATTTGATATTCATATAAAATCCATATATCAAGTTACACTTATTTTGGCAGATTTTCCCTTTCAGTCTTGTTTTTCATTTTTTTAAGAATTTGTAAAAATTGTAAATCTACAAGGAAAACTAAAATCAAGTAAGAAACTGGCCTCTGAGTTAAGTTTTGATTTTCGCATTGAATCTGTAGGTAAGTCTCCTTTTTTTGTTTAATAAGTTTGGAATAATTGGGTTTTTTGTTGTTGTTGCTCACTCTATACTTAAGGTTGTCTAGACCAGCACTGTCCATAGAAGTTTCCATAATGATAGAAATATTCTCTCTGTGCTCTTAAATACAGTAGCCATTAAACACATGTAGCTGTTAAACACCTGAAACACAGCTAGTGCTACATTTTAATTTTCATATTAAAATTTTTAATTAATTTATATTTTAATGTAAATAGTCACATGTGGCTAGTTGTTACCACATTGGACAGTGCACATCTAGACAATAATGCATCTTTTGTTGTTGTTTCCTGAATATTTAAAATTTATAATTATTTTAAAAATTTCTCTTCCATTATTCCCTTTGCTGCATCAAGTGAATTATACTTCTCTCAGTTCTTTTCAAATCATGAAGGTATTTGTGTTCTGTCTGTGATAACAGTATTACATATGTAATAATTCTTTGCATTTAAGGTTCTGGTTGGTGTGTGTTATTGCTTTTAGGTATGCATACATATGTACATATATATGTACATACGTATGTATGTATAGAGAGCAAGCGAGCTAGCTTCCCACAGAACTTGGAAACTTATATGCTATTTTAATTTCTTCCTTATCAATGAGTGTTTTACTCTGTAATACTCATTTATTTTATGAGGTAAATTATTACAGTTTATCATCGTTTGCATCTTCATTGATTGTATGTCAGTATTTTCCCCAAGAGTATTAGAACTTATGGAAAAACTATTGTGGTTGGAAACCTTTTGAATAATTTATGATATGATTTCACCAGAAATTAAAGAAAGGAGTTAAAATGAAGTTAGCAATTTTTATTTGGTCCATAAAAAAATGTAAATTTTTTTTTGTAATTGAATGTATATACTTTTAAAAATATGTTTTTTACTATTTAAAAAGTTTGGGGTTTTAAAAAATATTTTAATATGTGTTTTTCACCTGGAGATTTGCCCTATCACAAAATATGTGTGCCTTTGTGTAATACCTTACATAAAAATATTTTGCTTACGATTAGGAAATTTAATTTTTAATAGCAGAAAACCTAAACTTTCTATAGATGCCAGTACAAAAGAAATTTTGGACATTTCTTCTTTTACTACTTTATGTACTGGATATTATATGCCTGTTTCTAAAATATAATATTTTCTTTTCTTTTTTTTTTTTTTTGTCTTTTTCCGTGTCCGGCAACGGACTGCAACCCTCAGGGTCGCCCCCGCACCGGACCGGGGCCGGCAGCGGGATCGCAACCCTCGGTGCTGCCCCCAGGCCTCGCTCAGCCAGTGAGCGGGAACTGGTCCGCCTGTGGGACCCGAACCCTCGGCGGGAGCGCCGCCGCGCTTCCCAAGCGGCGCACTAGCGCAGTGCGCCACCGGGCCAGCCCCGAAAATATAATATTTTTTTTTTTTTTTCCTTGTCCGGCAACGGACTGCAACCCTCAGGGTCGCCCCCGCACCGGACCGGGGCCGGCAGCGGGATCGCAACCCTCGGTGCTGCCCCCAGGCCTCGCTCAGCCAGTGAGCGGGAACTGGTCCGCCTGTGGGACCCGAACCCTCGGCGGGAGCGCCGCCGCGCTTCCCAAGCGGCGCACTAGCGCAGTGCGCCACCGGGCCAGCCCCGAAAATATAATATTTTTTTTTTTTTTTCCTTGTCCGGCAACGGACTGCAACCCTCAGGGTCGCCCCCGCACCGGACCGGGGCCGGCAGCGGGATCGCAACCCTCGGTGCTGCCCCCAGGCCTCGCTCAGCCAGTGAGCGGGAACTGGTCCGCCTGTGGGACCCGAACCCTCGGCGGGAGCGCCGCCGCGCTTCCCAAGCGGCGCACTAGCGCAGTGCGCCACCGGGCCAGCCCCTAAAATATAATATTTTCAAGAGATTTTCTGACATATAGAGCCTTAGTTCTTCATTTTAATTGAAACACCAACTTTAAAATATAGGTCAAATTATGTAGGGAATTTTGTCACACAAATCTTTGTTCCTCCTAGTCTACCATCTTTTCTTACAAGTAAACCTTGGAATAACTAAAAGGATTTTCCTGGATAAAAGAGTCCCTGTAAATCACCTCTTAAACATAAAACCAGTAATTGTGTTTTTAATTTTTCATAGTTAAACATGTGTGATTTGTAATTGTCAGATATTTTTATTTTTATTGAGCTAGTTTCCAGAACATTCTTACATTAACATTTTTTCGGAATCAACATTCTAGCAAGAAATATAAATCATTTCCAGTCACTTTTCCCCATCACCTTTATTTATGTTTTTCTAATTCTATTTAATTATTTCTAATACTTTAATTATAATAGTTGGTCAAATACTAAGAATTTTATAAGAATTGACTTACAGATCATAAATATTTAATGTGTGGTTAAATATTGGAGTACAGGTCAGGTTTATTTTTAAAAATTAATTTTATAATAGGGAAAATGTGAATATAAATAAAAGATGCTTGCTTAATAACTACTTCTGAATATATGACAGTATTTAAATAACCATGTTTTTAATCCAAAAACCCATTTACGTATGTTTTTATGATTTTTTTCATGTAAGACAAAAGATAAAGCATGTGAAAGAGAAATTAATATGCTGATATCCAACTTATCAGAATTTAGCTCATATTTAAATGAATGCCTATTATATAGCTTTGAAAACTTGGATTACCCTGTCTCGATAAATTACTTAAATTTAGGCATGTCTTAGCCACAAAAATGTTGAGAAGTAATAGTCTAGACAGTGAAATTTTACACTAGGCACTTGAATAACCTTATATTATCATTTATTTAAAACAGGGAAATTTATAGTGAAATGCTGTGTTCTTTAGTTTTGTTTTGATTCTCCTTTGTCTTTTTTAGTATGTCTTCAAGACAGTGTGTTGGCTTTCTGGAAACATGGGATGCAGGGTAAAAGCTTCAAGTCAGATGAGGTAAGTTTTCTCAAATTACCTCCACTGACTCCCACTAATGATTTTAAATGTTGAAATGTTCATTTTATGCATTTCCTCTTTGAACCTTCATTACTATGTTTCGTGCCTTTAATAATATGAACTTGTAGAGCAAAAGAACCAGTATTTTCCTTTCAAGTATGTTCACTTTTGTATTGTATTTTAAAATTCTCAGTGTCCACAAAGAATTGCAAAACATAAGTTTACACAATTTCACTCCTCCAGTTTGTAATTTGTAAATATGTTTGCTAAGCTTGCTAAAAACTTTTTGAAATTTAGTAAGCGTTTTTCATGATCTGTAAATATGTAGCTTATTTTTTAATATTATATTTAAAATTCTAAATTAACTTGTATTGGATCACAGGACTAAGGAAAACCTAAAAATTAACTCATTTAGTAGATACTGAGTGCCAACCATGTCCAAAATACTATTATTTTAAATAATATTAAGCCTTGATATAATACCTAATATGTTCTGAGTACTTTACAAACATTAGCTCATTTAAGGCTCAAAATAATCCAGTGAGGGTAAAAAAATATTTATATTCCCATTTTTACAGGTACAGACTGGTTAAGTAACTCTCCATAACTAGTTAAATGGCAAAGCCTGGATTTGAAGGGTCTCTAAAATCACTTCCAGCTGAGATAATCAGTATACCTTTCATGCAGGAAATGAGGTTTGGATTCTCACCTTGAGGGATGAATACTAGTAGTTAATACTAACAGAGACATTAACCATTTGTTTGAGTACCTGTAGGATTTTTCTGCACTATGGCCTCATGAATTTGTGGACTTACCTTAAACCTCAAAATCATCTTCTATTTGAATTTAATTTTATCCATACTCGTATTTATATATAAATGAATATTTCTATCTCTTATATGAATGCAGAATTAAAATGCTTCCAGGAGAAAATGAAATAAATCAACTGTCTTTGCATATGTCAGTTTATCTAGTTACTGACCCATGTCACTAAATGTCACCAGGTCCCCTGCACTTGATGAAACTTACAGTCCTACATATTGCGATAAATTTAATTGTTCATAAATGCTGTTATCATTGTGTCATTCTGTGGTTAGAAATCTACAGAAGATACCTGTTTCTCACAGTATCAAATACAAATTCTGTTTCCTAACTATCTATATTGAACTCGTCTTGCTTACCTCTTTCTTTCTGCTTATATTATCATCCTTCAACTTGGGCCGAGCTGAAGTCTTAACGTCTTTCGTAAAGTAGTCCACAATGATTGGAACATCTCTGAACTTAATACTCAGAAAATCAGCTCCTCTTAGTATAGCATGTAATTTATTTTCTGATTCAAGTTTATTAATCCTGTCTTCCTAGCTAGACTGCAAACTCCTTGATACCAGACTATATTTCTTATTTATTTTATATCTATTCTGTCTTAAGTTTGGTTCTTCCAAAAGCATACCCTAAGACAAGGACTCAAGTGCAGGTAGTTTATTTGGGAGTAGATTACAGATGGAGCGAGAAATGTGAAATGGAGAGGGACAAAAAGCCAATAAAGAGCACATTAATATTAAGCTGGTTCCCACTGTGGACAACCAGGGCTTAATCCATGAGCAACTCAGAATTGACTCATTTGTAGGTGAGGAGACTGGAGTATTTATGCAGCAACTACTATCCCACGTTGGTTAAGGGTTGCCCCCACGGGTACCACTCCCACACTTTGGGATAGTAGCTGTACATGGCTGAGCACCTTCTGCAACTTTGGAGAAAACTGAGCAGAAAAACACCATAGTATACATTGATATGAGACACTGGTCGTTGGGAGTATCCACCACAGCTATGCTGAAATCAGATGGGCCACAGAGTGTTACCTCAGGCATCTTCACTGTGATACAACAGAAAGAGCATGGGCTCTGCAGTCCAACAATATGTATTCAAATCTCGGTGAACAAGTTATTTAACCTCTCTGAGCCTTAGTTTCTTCCTCAGTAATATGGGAATTATAATGCATATCACAAAATGTTCTTCTTAGGAAAGTACCTAACCCATACCAGATGTTCCATAAATGCTGATTCATTTCTATAATAGATAGTCAAAAAAGAATTTATTGAAATTTATTTCACTTAAGGAATTGAGTCTATCAAAAATTCATTCTGTTTAGTAATTGCTCTATCTAAATGGTTTTTTAAATTATTTTTTAAGCAATATGGGGAGTATGGTGTCACTGATAGGTATTTTCTTTCATAGGTTACCCAGGAGATTTCAGATGAAACAAGAGTTTTCCGCTTATTAGGGTCAGACAGGTAATAGTTTGGTTGTATTGATTTAATTGCCAAAGAAATGCAAAGGTTTAATTATGTTGTCAACCTGTAATTGTATTTTAAGCAAAACCCTTAGAAGGCTCATTGACTTAGAGAAATTTCTCCATAGCTTTACTGAGGGAATGAATAATATTTTAGTAAGTTGATTAAGCAATCTTTTGTCAGTATGACAATCATGATTCTAGAGACAGTTATACTCAAGACAAAATGTAGGTGTTTATGTCCCGAGTACCATGACAGATATAACAGGTCCCTTTGTTTTCATTTCTTCCTGGTGTGTTGCCTTCTATTAACTATTACAAATGTGTACCTCCTGATATTTGCTTTTACATGGAAAAATGGTCAACTTGGTTTCTAAGGTCAGTCTATATTAGAAGGAATTTATATGGTCTCTTCGTGATCAAAATAAAACACAAGTGCCAAGACAGTAATAAGATGGTAATCTTATGAAAAAAATTCAGTAGCTTTTATTCTCCTTTAGCAAAATTGGCTATAGTAATACATATTCATTTTGAGACAAAGACTGAGAACCTCAGGTCTTCAAGTTTACACAGTCATTGCTTAAATATTAAGCACATGAGGAGGGGAGTGGGATCTGGATGGAGTTATATCTCCATAAAAATGTTGAAGAGAGTTTAAGGAGAAAAAGGATTTTTTGGAAAATGATGACTACCTTCCTGAGTTGAAAAGTTAAGCTCACAAAGCATGGCAACTTAGTAACTAGTACAGGAAGAAAAAGAGAGAAGGGAAAGAAGAAAAAAATGAATGAATGAATGAATGAATGAATTCAGGACCACCTGGTAAATGGCACTAGAACAAGAATGGGAGACTCTTTGCTTCTGCAGGAAAGGCTGACAAAAGAATTGTGAGTCATCCAATGATGCATAGTGTAAAGAATATATTACTATTTTTATTGTTTTCATCACAAACATTAGTAACATGCCAGTTGTAGAAAATTCATACATTAGAAAGATATAAAATATGTTTGCAGTCTCTTCTCCCATTCCACCTCTAGACTTTTTTCTCTGCATAGGTATATTACAAGAGTACTTCAAAGAGGTCATGGGAAAATAGAATTAAAAGATAATATGAATCATTTCATGACCTTTTTGAAGACCACTCGTATTTTTCATTTTGTTATCAAACCCCTCTTCTCCACAATTAAAATGCTATGGTATGGCACTTGATTAAATGATTTTTTCTCTCAGTCCTTAGATGCTTTCCCAGGCTTTGTTCCAGGGACAAAGGAGAGGGGCCCCATTGCATACCTTTTCTTTAACCATTAATTTCAAATACCTTGAAGAACAGTTTGGATGAGTGTCTCTTAGAGTCTTGTTTTATTCTCTTAGCCCTTCATCCATCCTATTCCTATTAGTGTAAATTCTTAAAGCATTCTTGTATTAGTCCGTTTGTGTTGCTTATAACAAAATACATGGAAGTGGGTATTTTATAATAAAAAATGACATTTATTGCTTACAGTTTCTGAGGCTGGGAAGTCCAAAGTCCAGCTGGTGGTGGCAACAGCAACCTAGGGGTCTTGCATTGCAAGATGGTGGAAACAGAGAGAGAGAGAGAGAGAGACGACTCTTCTTTTAAAGCCCTCAGAACCACACCCCTAACCACCATTTTTGATCCATTCACTACAGTGGTGCTATGACCCAGTCACCTCTTCAAGACTCCACCTTTCAATTACCATAATAGGATTTCCCACCCTCTTAACAGTCACAGTGGGGGCTAAGTTTCTAATACTTAAAACGTGGGGGACACAATTCAAGTTTCAGGGAGTTTTGGGTGGACATAATTCAATCCACTACAATATTATACCTTTTGTTGGTATATATGATTAAACAAATTTGTTTTTAGGTGGAATAAGATAACGAAACTATCCCAAAATGTTTTTAATATTTTGTATTCTTCAATTCTTATTCAGTTATATTTTTAAGCTATAAAATATAAAGCCAAATTTGATTGTGCATCTGTGATCTTTATGTAATCTTATAATATGAATAGTGATTTTCTTTCCTGGTTTGATGTTAGTGTTTGAAGCATGAAATCTGTTTTTACTCTTAAGCCTTTTGTTTTGGTTTAATTGCAGGGTTGTTGTTTTGGAAAGTAGACCAACAGAAAATCCTTCTGCACACAGCAATCTCTACATCTTGGCTGGACATGAAAATAGTTACTAAGCAACAGAAACTGATCTCAAATGACAAGAAAATGAATATTCTTCATTGAAAGCAGAAATATTCTAAGGAAATTCAGTACAAACTGCACTATGATTTGCTTTAACTTTTATGGGTTATATCTCATATGACCTATATGTACTTTAGGATAGAATTCAATATTTTCTGTAGCTGGAAACAGCTAGTCTATCTCTTGCCACTGTGTGGTGGTTATATCAAGTTTGCTTAATAAAAGCTATGAAACAAATAGTCTTCTAGGTTCCAGGAAACACAGTTTAAAAAAAAAAAAAATGTTTGTAACAAGGGTGCCAAGGTATTTTGGGATAATTCATGATTATCTTCAGAGAGATCAGTTTAGGGACTGTTTTATCCTTTTATACCATGTCTTATTCCTTCTTAATGAACATAATTTGATAAAGAAGTTATCAAACAAGCCTTTCACTTTTACATTGGCCATTCTGTATGTTTTTGTAAAATAGAATATTTAATCCTTATTTATTAATCTCTTGCTGGAGTGGTGTAATGTATCTAACTTTTAGCAAAGGAAAGTTGCAGAGCAGCTTAAATTTTTTTATAACGTATATAAATTTTGTTTACCATATAAGTGTAGTAATTTGAGGGGTTAAAGGCAGTGTGTTTGGGAATTCAAAACATTCATGCAGTTTTGTTTAACAAAAGTATTTTATAATACAGTTTTCATGCAGAATTGCCCTTAAAGGAAATTTTGTATTTTCAACTATCAGTAGTTGTAAGGGGTCATACAGAAGATGATGATGGTTGAAATATCCTTAGAAGGGGTGTGTATGTCTAGGTGTGACTACCATGTGTATGTATTCTTGACAAGCAGTATAATATATCTGTGTTTGTTTGTTTTTTTACATTAGGGATAATGCATAAGAAATTAATCTTCATATATATTATCATCCCTAATGTAGGGGAAAAGTGTTTAACTGCCCATGATATGTATTTTGCTTATAGTGTGCCAGAGGGGAAACTGTAAAGCAAGTAATCTTGGGTTTTTCACATATGTAGGTATTCATTTTGAGTAGGTTTAAGGAAAAAAATCTTGAAGTGAATTTGAATTCCTTATGGGATAGTGTAAGTATCGTAAAAAACAATATTCTGAAAATAAGAAAGAATAGGGCTATTTTTGAGGGGTTTTTTGTTTTGCTAATGTTAGTATTCAAAATTGAAATGTTACATTGGTACCCATTGTCTGTGCATTTATTGAGAATAATTAGCATTGAGATGATAAAGAAAGAGTTAGCAGTAGCAAACTATAGAATTATTCTGACCAATTACTGGAGAGGAAAAGAGTATAACTATCTCACTCTTTAGCAATTCTGTAAAATAAATATTATCATCTCCATTTTTCAGATGAGGATAAAAGGGTTTTAGCAAGGTTAAGAGACTTACCCAATTCACACAGCAAAGTAGTGGTTGAGCCAGACCATGAGTCTTCTGACTCTGTTCTTTTCACTATGCAATATGCAAACAATAAAATGTTATACAAATGAAATATAAAGTATTTGTTCTTTAAAAATGCATATATGATATGATTTCAGTAAGTGTGTAGCTATTTCTTTTGGATATGCTAAATGGGGCCTCCAGACTGACGGATACTGGATACAGTAGATGGCAGGGGGACCATCCTCACAACAGGGAACATCCATGTGATGGATACGAAGACCAACATCCTCCTCTTCTCACAGAATCCTGGCCACCATCCTAAAAGAATATTGGAAGTCTCTTCTGTGAAATCTGGCCAATGCAAGTGAAAAGAAGTAAATAAGATCCTGATATCAGAGGCATCCTGGCTAAACTGCCCAGCTAGGCAATGCTACAGTGAAAATCATCGTTGGCATGCCCACAACCATACATGTCCAGAGCTTGCAGTCAGTTTCTTAGTCCTGTGCTATTAAAAATGAGCAAATAATCAAGAGTCATAAGATATCTGTAGAAAAGCCTCTATGTGAAAGAGAGAAAACAGTTGGGAAGAAAGCACTTAAAGGAAACAGTGTAAGGAAAATGTCAAAAGAGAAAATATCTTCAGAAAGATGTTGCAACCATGAATCAAGAGCAGAATATTTTTTAAAGAGCTTTCAAAAAACAAAAGGAGCTCTTGGAAAATAATATGAATAACTCAATTAGAAGATTTAGAATATAAAGTAGAGGAAATGTCTCAGGAAATAAATCAAAAAGACAAATAAATTCAAATATTGAAGAAAAAAAGTAAAGAAAATTACCAGCCCATGAGAGTCAATGTCCAATCTCCTAGAGTTCCAAAAAGAACAGAGAAAACAAATCAGAGTATTTCAAGAAATTTTTCCAGTACTGAAGAACATCAGACTGTAGACTGAAAGAGTACAGTGGATGAAAAAGACCTATACCAAAACTTATCATTGTGAAATTTCAAGGACACGGGTCAAAGAGAAAATGCTGTCTGCAGAAAAAAAAGAGAAGGTCAAATACTATGGAGTAATAGAAAGGCTTTAAAAAGTTTCAACAAAAGCAATGCCTTCAAAATTTTGAAAGAAATTTCCAACTAAAAATTCTGTATCTGACTAAATAATAAGAGTAAAATAAAGACATTTTTAGGTATACAAGGTCTCAAAAAACTACCTCCCATATACCCTTTCTCAAGAAGCTACTAGGGGATGTGCTTCATAAATGTAAGAGCATAAACCAAGCAAAACGAAGACACAGGATGTAGAAAACGATTTAGCACAGGAGAGAGATGACAGAAATCCTGAAATGATGGTGATGGGTTATTTAAAGGTGACCACTATACCAGGTATAGAAAATGTACTGAAGCATATCAGAAGATCCTGGAGAAACTTTTTCAGAAAGATTAATAAAATACCTGCTGCATCTCAGTATCTTAAGAGACAGACGAGTAGCAGTGTGAAAGTTTCCTCCTAAAACAAAGCCTGAGACAAGAACATGGATAAGTTTATTTTAGAGATCTCAGAAAATAAGAGTGAGGTACTTGTGATATTGAGATGGAGAAAGAGGAAAAGTCAATATAAGGGTACATTACTGAGGTCATTGTGTGTGGCCAGTGGGATCTTGATTCCACCAGGTCCTCTAAGAAGCTATGTGATAGCTCCCAGGATTGTCTCCTAAAAGACAGTGGCTGGAGCATTTATTTACAGACTCTCATTCCTCACTGGTCGAGTTGCTGCCAAGGGCATTGTCTCCTTACACATGGAGCAGCTTGCACATGGGCCAAGTAGGCTCCTTAGGTGTCAGAGACGGTCCTGAGGTAAAAAGTGAAAGTGTGTAAGATGTGTCTGAGCTCCCATGGAACTTCCACTGCCTCTGTGGCTGAAATCAGAGGTGACTGGAAGAGGTGTTTTTGAGGCTCCAAGGTTCAATAAGCAAAAACTTACCTAAGATTGAAGTCAAACAACTGGCAATTAATCCAGGAAAGCAAAATGTTGTGCAGAAAAAAACTATGGACAGTGGTTGAATGGCATAATAATGTAAATAAATATAAATCTAATCAAAATTACAACATAACTGTATTGGGAGAGGACATGGTGGTGTGGAGGTGAGATTTTTAAAAAGGTTATCTAAGTCCTCATCTTCCACAGTGGGAAATCAATGGATGATACCTAAAAATTAAAAATCAAGAGATTACATCAAACCAAAAAACTTCTGCACAGCAAAGGAAACAGATTAACAGAGTGAAGAGAGAAACTGTGGAACAGAAGAGAATGTTTGCAAACCATACATGTGATAAAGGGTCAATATCCAAAATATTTAAGGAACTGAATAGCAAGAAAAAAAAAAATAGCCTGATTTAAAAATGAGCAAAATGAGCCGAACAGACGTTTCTCAGAAGTAGACATACAAGTGGCCAACAAATATATGAAAAGATCAACATCACTAATCAGAGAAATGCAACTCAAAACCATAATGAGATATCACCTCACACTTATAGAATGTCTGTGATCAAAAAGACAAAAGATAAGTGTTGGTGAGAGTGTGCAGGAAAGGGAACCCTTGAACACTTTTGGTGGGACTGTAAATTAGTACAGCCATTATGGAAAACAGTATGGAGGTTCCTCAGAAAACTGAAAATAGTACTACTATGTGATGTAGAATTATCACATTATAGCAATCCCACTATTAGGCATATATATATCCATAGGAAATGAAATCAGTATATCAAGAGATATTTGCAGTCCCATGTTTATTGCAGCACTAGTCACAATAACCAAGATGTGGAATCAACCTAAGTGTCCATCAACATGAATGGATAAAGAAAATGTGTTATACATACATGATGGAATACCGTTTGGCCTTAAAACAAAAAGGATATCCTATCATTTGCAACAACATCGATGAACTTTAAGGACATTATGTTAAGTGAAGTAAGCCATGCACGGAAAGACAAATATTGTATGATCTCACTTATATGTAGGATCTAAAAATGTTGATCTCAGTAGAATGGTGGTTGCCAGGGACTGGAGGTAGGGTTGAGAAGAGAGATGTTGGTCAAAGGATACAAATTTTCACTTAGATAGGAGGAATAAAAAAAGAATTGGTGACATGGAGATAAACTACTGAAAGAAAGATGTTTAAGAAGGAAGAGAAGACGGAGGGGCATGCTTTTTGGGGGAATGAAATTTTACAGGACTATTTAATTCTTTATGTACAAGCATACATTTGATTTTTTTTTAATGTTAAAACTAAGTAAAAGCATGAACCCCTACATGAAACAGTATGAATAAACATATATAAAAAGTCCAGCTTCTTATACTGTATCTTACACAGGCATTCAATAAATATTAACTGATTATGGCTAATGCATGAATGATGTAGAAGGAGGCAAAAATAATTGAGAGGATAAAGCTGAGTTACATAAATCCAGAAGGTCTGAGAGAAAACATTTTCATCAAAGTGGTTTGTTTTTTTTTTATTTGGCTTAAGCCTCCTGTCCAGGCTTTTCTCCCACTACTCCACCAAACATCCTGGCACAAAGATACCATTATTCCAGCTTCATTGTTGGATTCATAATGGCTCTCTTAACCTGAAATTCTGATTTTTTACCAGAAATTTAAATCCTTCACTCAAGGCACTCAGATCAAAGCATAACTTTTCTGACTGCGTAATCCAGCTTATTTTCTTCAGAATTTCTACAGCACACATTGATTGCACATTTCAATGTAGCATTCAGTTGCCACTTAACCAACTGAACCACTTAGCACACACTTACCTTATAGCACTTACCTTGTACAACTTACTCAACCCATCTAGGCCCCCATCTCCTTATCTGTTATTGGACGTAATGGCCAATTCATATGGTGGTTAGGATTAAATGAGATAATGTGCATTAAATTTTCTTGCTCATAATAGTGACCCAAGAGGGGGGTGGCGGGGAAGAACTGGCTTCTTTATTTTTCACCAAGAAATTCATTAACGTCCGAGAGGATACACTTTCATTCTTTAGTTTCTTTCTGTATGCTACACATTGGTGGACTTAACATGGGGCTTTTTTTCTAATTCCTTATATTCTTTTTCATTATAGAAATAACCAATATCTTGCGTCAAGGAAAAAACCTCTTCCATACCAACCGTAGCAGAAAGGATCATTCTACGTTTTACTGAGAATTTCAAACTGTTCCAAATGAATCTTACTTAGGAGATGAGCAAGAAATATTTCTGAAGAATCTACTGTGTTGACATCAGGAATGAGTCAAATATTCTCACTTTCACCACTTGTTATTCATCAAACTGGAGGTCCTAGCCCATTCAATATGCCAAAAAACTTAGGAAAAAAGTAAAAGATTAAAGGATTTGGAGAGGAATAAAAATACCATTATTTGCAAATAAACTGTTAGAAATTATGAGTAAATTTGGAAAAGCAGCTGAATGCACTATCAAAATTTAAAACCATATACACCGGCCATAAACAGAATAAAAATGAACTTTTAAAAGAATACCATTTCTAATATAGAAACCCATCAAATCTCTAAGAATAAGTAAAATTAAAGATGTGAGATCTCTATACTGAAAACTACAAAACATCACTGAAAGAAATTAATGTAGACTGAAATAAATGGCAGATTAGGCCATGTTAATGAATTAAAAGAGTAAGTATTGTAAAGATACCAAAAAATTCTGTTATCCCAGCAGATATTTTGTGGAAATTTACAAGTTGATCCTAAAATTATATTTGTATAAAAGGCAAAGGGCCAAGAATAGTCAAAGCAACCTTGAAGAAGTAAAACATACCTGGGATTCTTAGGCTACCAGATTTCAAAAGTCATTATAAAGCAGTTAAAATAGTGTAACACTGACACAAAGACAAATGAGTGAAATACAGTTGAGTTCAGAAACAGACTTAGTCACCTCATGTATGACTAAGGTACGCTACGGTGAAGTGAAGAAAAACAACCTTTTCAATAAACTATATTGAAAAATCTATTGTAAGCAATAATGGAAAATCAAATGAATCTTGACTCCCGCCTCACAAACAAATATCAGGTGGATTGCAAATAATCTCATATATAAAACTATAACACTTTTAAAAGAAACAATATCTGTGAACTTGGAGTACACAGATTTCTTAAACAACATTATACTTCGACTATAAGAGAAAAAGTTGTAGGGGCCGGCCCAGTGGCGCACTGGATAGTGCGCCGCTTAGGAGGCACGGCAGCGCTGCCGCCCGAGGGTTCGGATCCCACATACAGACCGGCTCCCGCTCACTGGCTGAGCGAGGCGTGGGAGCAACACCGAGGTTTGCAATCCCGTAGCCGGTCCCTGGTCCGGTACGGGGGCAACACTGAGGGTTGCGATCCATTGCCGGACACGGAACAAAAAGACAAAAGACAAAAAAAAAAAAAAAAGAGAAAAAGTTGTAAATGGGCTTCATTAAAATTAAGATACTCTGTTTTATCTTAGACACCTTTATAAGAACAAAAAGATAAGCCACAGAATCAGAAAAGAAACTTGTATTACGTACATACGCAAAAGACCTACCCAGAAGATAAAAAGAACTTCTACAAATCAATAAGGAAATGGCAGGCAATCCAATAGAAAAAGGGGTGAAAGGTTTTGAACAGGCACTCCACAAAAGGTAACATCCAGGTAGTCAATAAATATGTGAAAATGTATTCAATTTCATTGGTTATCAAAGAAATGCAAATTAAGAACAATACCGTTAAAAAATAAAACCACGCTGCAATGCTACTACCCACCAAAATGGCCAAAACGAAAAAGATAAAAATCTGCTGAGATTGTGGAGAAACTGGGGTGCTCACGTATCACTAGTGGAAATGTAAAATGATACATCCACTTTAAAAAACAGTTTGGCAGTTTCTTAAAAATGTTAAATACAGATTTACCATATGATCTAGCAATTCCAGTCCTAGATAACTGCCCGAGAGAAAACACGTCCACACAAAGACTTGTGTGCAAATGCATGAAACAGTATTATTCATAATAGCCAAAAACTTGAAGCAACACACATATCCACCAACTGGTAAATGAATAAACAAAATGTGGCAAATCCCCTGCAACAACCAACCCACCGCCGGAAGCCCCACAGGCCCCCGAGCTGCGATTGGGGGGTGCTGAAGGCCTCAGTCACCCCCCCACATGTCAACAACTAGGCCAGAGAAGGAGCCGGCCATGGGCCAGCCCCACCACCCCACCCTCACCTCCTGTCCCCTCCCCCTCCGGTGCTCCGCAACGACATCTTAGTATGTTTAAAAAAAAATTAATTTTTAAAAAGAATGAAAGAGAAATAAAAACATTTCAGATAAGCTGGGAAAAAAAATCTGGCATATCCATGCAATAGAATATTATTTGGAAATAAAAAGACAGAAACTACATGCTACAAAGAGGATGAACCCCAAAAACATACTTAGTGAAAGAAGCCAGTAACAAATGATCACATATTGTAATGATTTCCATTCATACGAAGTGTCCAGAAAAGGTATATCTGTGTACAGATAGAAGGTCGATAAGTGGTTGCCTGTGGCAGGGGTTGAGAATGGGGAGTGACCTCGAATGAACCTGAGGTTTCATTTGAGATCATGGAAATGTTCTAAAATTAGATTGTGATGATAGTTGCACTACTTTGTAAATTTACCAAAAATCATTGATTTGTACACCCAAGATGACTAAATTTTATGGTCTGTAAAATATACCTCAATAAGGGGCTGGCCAATTAGCTCACTCAGTAGAACGTGGTGCTGATAACACCAAGGTCAAGGGTTCGGATCCGCTTACTGGCCAGCCACCAAAAATAAATAAATAAAATATACCTCAATAAATCTACTTTGAAAGAGAACATCCAAGGGGTCAATAAACTCTTGAAAGGGTATTCAACTTCATTTGTTACCAGGGAAATACAAATTAAAACAGCAATGCTAATACAAAATAAAACTACAGTGCAATACACATTTTAGCATGGCTAAAATGAAAAAGACAATATGAAGTGTTGAGAATATGGAGCAACTGAAACTCTTAGACGCTATGGTAGGAGTGTAAATTGATGCAGTCACTTTGATAAACCGAAGCTGGACATACACATACCTTATGACCCAGCAATTCCAGTCCTAGATCTACACCCAGAAGATATGTTCACCAAAAGACATATGCAAGACTGTTTAAAGCAGCATTATTTGTACTTGCCAAAAGTTGGAAACAATTCAAACATCTATCAACACCAGAAATATATACCAAATAAATTGTGGTATATTGACAACTCAAAATACTACAGAACAATCCACAGCAACGTGGACTTCAAACCCCCAAAATATAATGTTCCATGAAAGAGTCCAGACATTAAAAGTATGTTGTATGATTTCACTTACATGAAGTTCAAAACAGGCAAACTATGGTGTTGGAAATCAGAATAGTAGTTATCTTTGAGGAGGAGTTAGAGAATAATGATTGAGATGGGACATAAGTGGATACTTTTGATGCACTGGAAATGTTCCATTCCTTCTCACTTTGTAATAGAAGCTGTACACTCATGATTTATTCATTTTTCTATATGTACTTACACTTCAATAAAAGCATTTACTAAAAAGAATCTGTGCCAAGATCTGTACTAGGGGAAAATATTTAATTTTCATCTTAATCCTATGATGTAGGTAGTGAGATGCGTATTTTGTAAATGAGAAAACCAAAGAGGTTAGCCATTGTCATAGATTGGGTGCTACAGAAGCAGACATCAAGACAATAAAAGTGCAAGGGATTTATTTGGGGAATCACCTTATGTGAAGAATAGAAGAGGGGGGGCAGGTGGGCAGGAGTAAGCAGGAAGACTCTCAGCATAGATCTGATACGTGTGGAATCAGAAGAGGAGGAAGAAGAATTTGATAGATCCTCAGACTATGGTGCAGCTCTGAAAATATCATGGCCAGTCAGTGGGCAGCCCCAGAGTAAAAACTGCCTACTGGAAGAATCCTGTGTTGGAAAGGAATGGCTCAGCTTTCAAATCCACACAAAACTCAGTTGTTAACTAGGAGATGCTTACAGAGAGCTTGGCTCAGGTGAATTCTGAAGGTTAACTAATTTCTTGTAGCATGTTCTCTCTTGAAGGGAGGACTGATCAGCACATATCCATAGCTACCACCCACATTAAGTCAGTTGGAAAGTTGGGATCAATTCCAGGTCCCCATGTGTGTCTAAATGCAGACAGTCCCTTTATGACTGCTTAAACTGAGAACTATCAAGTATAGCTCAAATATCTTAGAAAACCATTAAACTAGTCCATGTCTCTAAAGGTAACAGTATTTGGAAACATTAAGATGGGAGTGAAGGACATTCCAGGAAGAGGAAATTGTATCAGTAATAAACATAATTGAGGGGACTGGCCAGTTAGCTCAGTTGTTTAAATCACAAACTTACAACACCAAGGTCATGGGTTCAGATCCCCGTACCTGCCAGCCACCAAACAAAAAGCAAATAAAAAAACACAACTGAGAGTCAAGCTCCTGTATCAGGGTTCTTTGTTCTTTGGTAGTAATTGATTAAAGAAAAAGCTGAAGAACTGGCTCAGAGAAGATCAGCAGGAGCCAGTGGACAGTCCTTTGGGCACTCAGGAAGAATCCATGCCAAAAGCCTTCTGCACTATGTCCTTTCATGCAGATTCAGACTCCTAGGGAAGAGAATCTGCTTGGCCTAGCTTTGGATATCCCTTGGTCATGGAGAATGAGGTATTTTAAACTACAGTCCCATTAAGACAAATATCCAAAGCAGATGAAAGAATGGATATTGGGCTTTTAACAGAAGGAGAAATGGTTTCTGGGCAAGGGAAGGCAACATATGTCCTGTATAAATCACACTTGGAGAAGCTTAAAAAAACAAAACCACTCACCATTAAATCATTATGATATTCAACCATGCATTCTTTCCTCAGTAATTTTGCTAAGTGTAATATTTAGCATGCTTTAAATATGACATTTAATTTGGGGTATATGACTTCATCCTGGTCATGTTTCCCAAATCTAAGTCTTCCTGGATTAGTTACTTCACCATGATTATCTTGCGATGATTAGAGGCCACAAAAGAATCCAGAGATCTATGTTGGTCATTGAGCACCTCCCAGGACGTCCCAGCCATTTAACATGTAAATGCCTTATATAAAGCACTGACTTTGTGTCAAGCTTTCAAGTATATAATTATTTCTCAGTTTCTGGTTTCTGCAGACCCACAGTGGATAATAATGTTCACTTAAATTCCTTAAAGCCCAGTTCACAATGAGTACTGTGAGTCAGTAATGGAGTAATTCCATTCATGGGTATAACACTAAGAAATTTTTTCTTTGACTCTTAGAGTCTGTCTTCTGTAAAATGCAGATAAATTGCAAGTACCTGCCAGTTTTCTGAAAATGAAAAAATGTGAGTAAATTATTTAAATGTAATGAGTCTAGGTTTATCAGCTATAGTCAGGGTCCAGACAACAAAACAGAAACCACACTAGGTATTTTAGTAAAGGGGAGTTAATATAGGGAATTGTTACACAATTGGAAGACTGAAAACAAAAATAGGACACTAGATAACAACTGTAGGAAGAGGTTACCACTATTAAGGTTGAAGGAAGAAAAAGAGAAAGATTAGGATTACTAGAACCTGCTCTGGCCCCTGAGGAGGGACTGCTGCCTGGCTACCACCAGCTCGTCAGGAGATGAGTCATATCTTGGGCAGGACAAAGTGGGATAAGTGCGAGATTTCATCGTGCTACTCAGAACGGTGCACGACTTTAAACTCATAAACTGTTTCTGGAATTTTCCGTGTAATATTTTTGGACCACGGTTGACCATGGGTAACAGAAACCTCTGCCAGCAAAATCGCAGATAAGGGGGGACTATTGTATAACTTTCTAAAATATAAATAATTTAAAATAGTCTAGTATCATACTCTGTACTTGCTTCTGTTAAGACTTACCATACTGTATTCTAACTAGTTATATTTCCGTCTACCCCTCCAGAATTAATACCTGAGAACAAGGACTGTGTGCTAATTCAACTTTGTATCTACTGTATGTTACAAGAGATATTCGTTATATAATTAATTAATTTCCATAAGTAACATTGTATACAAATAAGGACAAAGAATCTTTTCCCCATGAATTTATTCCTTACTTGTAGGACTTTTGCTTGAAGAACTAATGACCCAATATCCCAATTTAAATCACCTACACTTACAATTTCTGAATATTCCAGTTTGGACTAAATTAGGAAAATGAATAGCAGTGAGTGAACTATGCACTAAAAGCCCTCTCCTTGTGCCAAAATTGGCATTTTTATTTTAAAAAATTTTATTTAGGTTCCTATGTACCAGATAGTATATTTTTAGACTATTTCTTTCACACGTAGCAAAATGAAACTATGGCACTCATGGTAAATCAGAGATAAGAGTAAAGTAGATTATAAAACTTTTTTTAAAAGATTAAAAATAAAGTGGATTAAAAAACTAAAGAATGGAATATAGAAAGGAAATAACACTTTAGTTAGCGGTGTGAGTGAGTCTAGGTCTGTGCTGTCTACATCAGAAGAGAATTTCAAGATACTTAAGTAATCCACAAAATCTCGTGCTGATGTTTTTACTGATGCCCATCTCATAGCAGCCATTCTGGTATGGAAAGAGCACCGTTGTCCCAGCATTCTGCCCCCAGATGCAGCATGGGCTGCAGCTGTGTCCTCTCTTCCCTGAGAGTTCCTTTGCATCCCTTCATGGGCCCAGGACATTCCTGCTTTCTTCTTTCTGCTCCACAGCAGAACCTGCTGTCAAGAGCTGCCATTTATAGCCCAATTGCTAGGATCCATAAGGAGATGAAATTTGAACTCAGACCTCTTACTGTCCAAGGCAGTGCTCTTTCTAATATATGATGCGTCATTATATTAATATGTAATTTATAGCCTAAAATAGCACCTTTTTTTAGATATTTGCATTTTCTGAAGATCAGAACTTAAGCTAAAGTAATAACGTGGAACTTTATGTTAGGATATTAGGGGATCACAGAGCTCTTTCAAGCTTCCTAAAATCGTATCACACAGCTGCCTTATGTTACATCAGGAAGTGATGCTCACATTTTGTTGAAAGGAGAAGGATAACATTACTGGCACCTGCTCTGCGCCAGGAACTGTGTTAGACAGTTTACATGAGGGATCTCATTTCATCTTCAAAACAAATCAGTGAGCTATTAATATCCCTATCTATAAATAGGGTGGGAAAGTACAGCAGATATTTCTCATGCGTTGTGTCTGTCTTTGAAAACCCTTCTTATGTCAGAGTGATTTCCCACATTGTGAATCTGGTTTCTCCAAAAGCAGAAGCCTGAACTCCCATTCCCATCTCCATAGCAGCTAGGGTGCAGGCTCTCCCAACCACACTCACTCACACAAGTCTCAGTTGGAAAGAGAGCAGCATGAGGAAGCAGGTGCTGTCCTGAACCATTTTTCTGGCTTGGATAATGGGAAGAAGTCTGGACTTCAGGGCAGGAATGATGCAGCGTCTTGTGCACAGTGTCCAGCATTAGCTGAGCCATCTGTAGCGCCAGCGGCAGCAGTAGCAGAACTGAGGTCTGGCCGAGGCAGACATGCAGAGTGGTTCTGGTATTGTTTCTGGCTGTAGAGGCTCCAGATCTGGTTCTCTCACCCTCTTGGAGAATCCACCATCTATTCAATATCCCTTAATAAATCCCTTTCTGCTTAAACAAGCTGAGGTGACTTCCGGGTACGGCAACTAATATCCCAGACCACAAATCAAAACCACAATGAGAGACTACTTCACACTCACAAGGATGGCTTCTGTCAAAGCAAACAAACAGAAAATACCAAGTATTGGCGAAGAAGTGGAGAAATTAGAACCCTTGTGTACACCGTTGGTGGGAATGTAAAACGGTGTAACTGCTGTGGAAAAAGATATAGCATCCAGTAATTTCACTTCTGGGTATAAACCCAAAAGAATTAAAAGCATGTTTTCAAAGAGATGCTTGTACACTGTGTTCATAGCAGCATTAATCACAATGCCAAAAGGTGGAAGCAACCCAAGTGTCCATTGGTAAATGAATGAATAAACAAAATGTAGCATACAATGATGCAGCCTTAAAAAGGAAGTTCTGACCTATGTTACATATGTATACCTTGAACGAACATGGTTGAATCTTGGACATGATGCTAAGTGAAATGAGGCAGGCACAAAAGGGAAAAAACTGTACGATTCCACTTATATGAGGTATGTAGAGTAGTCAAAAATCACAGAGATGGAAAGTAGAATGCTGGTTTCCAGGGGCTTAGGATGGGGAAAGTGGGGTGTTATTCTTTAATGGGTACAGACTTTTAGTTTTGCAGGATGGTCTGGACATAGATGGTGGTGATGGTGGCACAACAACATGAAAGCCCTTAGTACCACTGAACTGTTTACTTAATAATGGTCAAAATGGTCAATTTTATGTTATGTGTATTTACCACATTTTTTTTTTTAAAAAGCCAACAGTACCAAGTGCTTGCAAGGATGTGAAACAACTGGAACTCTCATACATTGTTGAAAGGGATGCAAAATAATACAGCCATTTCGAAAAAACATATGGCATTACCTTAGAGAGTTAAACCATACAATCCAGCCATTCCAATTACTGGTATTTACCCAAAAGAAATGAACACATATACCCACAGGAAGACTTATTCACAGCCAGGAGTCAGGGGTGGGGGAAAGGGCAACATGAAGGATACTTGTGGTGATAGAATTGTTCTGTATCTCAACTTTACCATGTGAATTCTAGTTATGACAGTGTAGTGTAGTTTTGCAAGATATTATTAGGGAAAACTGGGTAAATAGTATAAAAGAGCTTTGTGTTATTTCGTACAATTGGATGTCTACAGTGATCTCAAAACAAAAAGTTTAAATAAAAACTTTAAAAATTCTGGACAAATACACAAAATAACTTTCACATGGCCAAAAAAGGGTAGAATTCCATCACATGCTGTGTCCTTTCTCAATCACATGAGATTGTCCCAGGAGCAGCAGTGTGATGGGGTGGGAAAAGTGCCACCCTGGCAGTGGGAAGCATCGGGTTCCTCGATTAGAACCCCTGGGAGTGTTGATTAGGACTCTAAGTAACAAAAAAGGTATGTTCCCATAATTGGTAAGCCTTAAGTGAATCCATAAATTTACATATGTCTTCAGTCAAGTATGGAATACATTTTAGTCGTAAATAAAATTCCCACCTGAACAGAAAACAATATACAGGAATCATTATTGTCATGACAATAACAAAAAAGTTAACATGGATATAGCAGTCAATGAATCCTCACAAAAACTTTAAAAGGTAGCTCATTTCTACGTTGCAGATGGCAAAAATGAAGCACAAGGAGGTTAAGTAACTTACCCAAGTTCTTACAGCTACTTAATAGCAGAGCTGGATTTGATCCCTGGCAGTCTGGCTCCAGAGTTCATGTTCTTACTGGGAAAATCAGGTCAGATGATGTTGTTGAAAAATAAATATATTGTTAAGGTGAAAGACTTTTTTATTATTGGGGGAATACTGTTTAAATGCACATTTTTTTATAAGGACCTACATGTGGATTCATTTTAGATGTCTCACAATAAATATCTCTAATATTTGACAATGAGCCATTCCTGCAAAAGCTATTTACAATAATAGAACCTCTGCGTGTGGTTGTAACTCAATCCTTGATCTTCACTCAACCCTTGGCATGCATGCAGCTTAAAAATGATCTTATGAAACTATTTAGATCTTTTCAATTAAGAGATGCCTAAATATTCAATGGTTGACATGAAAAATTTATCTTGGGTGTCAGAAGTTTCTGTTTGCACAACCAGTTATTTAGACACCAATGAATAAGCATCACAAGGTTTCTAAAAGGGAAGGAAAAGTTGATAGGACTTATAATATTAACTCAGTTTAACAAATAGATGCATTTCTTAGAAAAAATCATCCTAAAATTCACACGGAATCTCAAGGTACCCTAAAGAGCCAAAACAATCTTGAAAAAGAACAAATTTGGAAGTCTCATAGTTCCTGATGTCATAACGTACTGCAAAGCAACAGTAATTAAGAAAGTGTGGTACTGGCATAAAGATAGATGTACAGGCCAACAGAATAGAACAGAGAGCCCAGAAATAAACTCTTGCATATACGGATAAGTGATTCTTGACAAGGGTTCCAAGACTACCAAATGGGGAATGGACACTCTCTTCAACAAATGATGTTCAGAAAACTGAATATCCACATGCAAAAGAATAAAGTTGAACCCTTACCACACACCATATACAAAACTAAACCTCCTTTTAGAAATTTTTATTATTATTAATTAATTTATTTAAAATTTTATTGAAATATGTTGATTGCACATATTTATTTATAGGGCAAAGAGTTATATTTCAATACATGTATTCAATGTGTGCTGATCTTTTCAGGATAATTAGCCTATTCATCATTGTAAAACAAACATTTCTTTGTGATAGGCACATTTGATCTCTCTTCTAGTCATTTCGCATGTATTCAATGTGTGCTGATCTTTTCAGGATAATTAGCCTATTCATCATTGTAAAACAAATATTTCTTTGTGATAGGCACATTTGATCTCTCTTCTAGTCATTTCATTGCATGCAGTAAATCATTATTAATTATAGGTTTCTGGGTCAAATGTACACCAATAGGGCTTATTTTTCCTATCTCACTGTACTTTTGTGTCCATTAACCAGCCTCACACTACCCTTCCTCTCCCTCCGCTTTCCCACCTCCAGTAACCACAGTTCGTCACTCTCCTGTTAATAGTTCAACTTATTTTTATTATTATTTAATTGTTTTTGTTTGTTTTCATTTTTAGCTCCCACATATGAATGTGAACATGTGGTATTTCTCTTTCTGTGCCTGGCTTATTTCACTTAACATAACTTTCTCCAAACTCATCTATGTTGCTGTGAATGGCAGAATTTCATTCTTTTTTATGGCTGAATAATATTCCATTGTGCATATATACCACAGTTTCTTTATCCAGTCATCTGTGGATGGACATTTAGGTTGGTTCCATATCTTGACTATTGTGAACAGAGGTGGGATAAACGTGGGAGTGCAGGTATCCCTTCAACAAGATGCTTTCCATTTTGGGGGGCATAAACCTAGTAGTGATTGCTGGGTCATATGGCAGTTCTATCTGTAGTTGTTTGAGAAACCTCCATACTGTTTTCCAAAATGGTTGTACTAATTTACAATCCCACCAACAATGTATAAAGGTTCCCCTTCTCTGCATCCTCACCAGCATTTGTTTTCTGTCTTTTTTACTTTAGCCAGTCTAACTGGGAACTGGGGTGAGATGATATCTCGTCTGCATCCTCACCAGCATTTGTTTTCTGTCTTTTTTACTTTAGCCAGTCTAACTGGGGTGAGATGATATCTCGATGTGGTTTTGATTTGCATTTCCCTGATGATTAGTGATATTGAGCATTTTTTCATATACCTGCTGCCCATTTTATGTCTTCTTTTGAGAAATGTCTATTGAGCTCCCTTGCCCATTTTTTAATTGGGTTCTTTTTTTACTACTGAGTTGTTTGAGTTCCTTGTATATTCTGGAAATTAGCCCCTTGTCAGATGCATAGTTTGCAAATATTTTCTCCCATTCCATAGGCTGTTTCCTCACTCTGTTGATTATTTCCTTTTTTGTGCAGAAGCTTTTTAGTTTGATAAAATCTCATTTGTTTATTCTTACTTTTGTTGCCTGTGCTTTTGAGGGATCTAAAACTATCAAACTCCTAGGAGAAAACATAGGAGAAATCTTCAGGGCACTGGATTTAGCAATGTTTTCTTGGATATGACATTTAAAGGCACAGGTAACAATAGAAAAAATATACAAATAGGACCACATCAAACTTAAAAACATCTGTGAGTCAAAGGAAACAATCAGAGTGAAAAAGGCAATGTACAGAACAGGAGAAAGTAACTGAAAATCAGAATCTGATATGGAGTTAACAGGCAGAATATATAAGGAACTTGCACAAGTCAGCAACAACAAACAAATAACCCAGTTAAAAAATAAGCAAAGGACTTGAATAGACATTTCTCCAAAGAAAATATACACATGGCTAACAAGCACATGAAAACATACTCAATATCACTAATCATTAGGGAAATTAAATAAAAACCACAATGAGATGTCACCTCATATCCATCAGGATGGCTACTATCAAAAGAACAGAAAATAACAAGTGTTGGCGTGGATGCAAAATTAGAGCCCTTGTGCACTCTTAGTGGGAATTCAAAATGGTACAGCTGCTGTGGAAAACAGTATGGTAGTTCCTTAAAAAATTAAAAATAGTTTTACCATATTATCCACTTCTGGGTATATATCCAAAAGAATTCAAAGACAAACCTTGAGAGATATTTGCATATCCATGTTCACAGCAGCATTATTCACAATAGACAAGAGGTGGAAGCAACCCAAGTGTCCCTCCACAGATGAATGAGTAAAGAAAATGTGGTATACACACACAATGGAAGATTATGCAGCCTTAAAAAACAGGGACATCCTGTCACATGCTACAACATGGATGAACCCCTAGGCCATTATACTAAATGAAATAAAAACAAATACTATATAACTGCACACATATGAAGTATCTAAAGTAATCAAAATCACAGAAAGCAGAAAGGTGGTTCCTAAGGGCTGGGGGGCAGCATGGAGGGAAAATTAGTGTTTAGTGGGAATAAAGTTTCAATATTGCAAGATAAAAAACCTCTAGAGATCTGTTGCATGATAATATGAATACACTTAAACTACAGAACTGTACACTTAAAATGGTAAATTTAATGTTATGTGCTTTTTACCACAATAAAAAAATGAAATCATTTCAAAGCAAAAGGGAAAAAAATGGATGCATTTCTAAAACAAGTCATACAGAAAGAAATCTTACTTTATTTTACATAGAGTGAGGAATATTTCTAAATGCAAATAGTTTATACTCCCCGCCCTCTCCTCCCATTCCCTCCTCCCCTACCTTGTCATATACATGAATATTTCTATTTTAATACTGGGTTTTCTTAGGCAGATGTATGTTTCTTTAACCCCATAATTAGAGCTGCATAATTTGAAGCCACAATATTGTACAGCAGGGTGACAAGAATACAACCCGGACTGAAACCTAGGTTTTAGGTTTATTATTGCCACAAATTTGCTTTTTGACTCTAAACAAGTCATTTAAATTTTCTGTATCCTGAATGCCAGTTGTGCCCTTCAATTTTCCTCACATTCCAGATGTGCTCTTTTTCCTCCCCAGATTCTTCTTCTTTTTAAAACCACAAGTACAAAGTAAACACCAGCCCTCCAAGTTCCCCTACCTAGTTTCCTCCATGGAGGAAACCCCAGGGTGAGGATGCAGGAAAACTCGCTGTGCAGTTGATGCTGCTGTGTTTGATCTCACAGTCACTTCTCAGTCTCCAGTGTCCAGAGTGGTATCTGACACCTGTCAGCACTCAGTGAGAGCCTGCTTTCCAAACTGCTATTTCGGTCACAGCTTTAAGCTGAAGTTCAGAAAGTCATCAATGTTCTATCCTATTTATTCAATCTCATGAATTTATCTGTTGAAAGACTTCCCTATAATATAAAGATTCCAAAGTCATAATAGCCCAGAAATGTACATAAGTTGTCTTATGAGTAAGAATGGTTAGCAACCAACTGTTCAAAGTGACAAATAGATGTACACCTTGAGGTTTTGAGACATTTTTTTTTTCCTTTTTGTCTTTTTCCGTGTCCGGCAACGGATCGCAACCCTCAGTGTCGCCCCCGTACCGGACCGGGACCAGCAACGGGATCGCAACCCTCGGCGTTGCTCCCGCGCCTCGCTCAGCCAGTGAGCGGGAACCGGTCTGTATGTGGGATCCGAACCCTCGGGCGGGAGCGCCGCGGCGCTTCCCAAGCAGCGCACTGCAGCAGTGCGCCACCGGGCCGGCCCTGGAGACATTTCTTGAAGGAGGATCATCGTATGCACTGGTAGCCCAGGACTAGCCACATAACCCTACAATATTAGTATTAATATTGCTGAGATCTCATGGCATTAGGCTTTGTTCATGAAAGTACTGAGTGGTTGTTTTAAAACCTGGAAATGCAGAAACAAAGATTTTAGAAGAGGTGCTTTAAAAGGACTGGCTTGCCATATGTAAAGCACAATAGTATTTAATGAGAAAAGTACACACAAAATAACTAAGGTTGTGTTCATTAGGGATGAAAACAGTCTTTAGCCCTTGATAGCAACGTGGCCGTTTCTACATTGATCAAACTCCCAGAAGCTCAGCTTCTTCTTTTATAAAATGGGACAGTTAATAATTTCAACTAGTTAGTAAGTCCAACCATGTAGGATTATTGTACAGATTAGAGATAATGTAGATATTGAGCCTGAAACTTAAGAACCCCCAAATGATAGTTACTATTTTCTGTATGTGCCCTGGAAACAAATCCACTGAAAGCAGGGAAAGTAAATCCAAGCATAGCCCCCAGGTTAAGGACTCACATGAGGCCTGAGTGTTCCGCCCAACCTCATGGAGGTTCATTCTCCTGAGTGTTGGAGCTGCGCACAGTTGAAGCTGCTGAGCTACCAAGAGAAGGAAGCATAATGACAAGATTCATCTTCCTGGCCGCTTAAAAAAGGAGTGGGCTCCATTGTACATCCTAAGTCCTTTGGGGCGTCCCAACGTCCCATACACTAACTCAAAAATCCTGACACCCATGTCAATGTGTTAGGCTGTATTAGCAAAACGGTTAGGAGCAAAGGTTCTGGCGTCAAACTGACTGCATTCCAGTACTGGCTTCACAATTCATTAGCTTTGTGTCCTTAGGCCAGTTACTTATCCTCTCTGACTCAATTTTCTCATCTGAGATCTCGATAATATTAATGCCTAACTCCTAGGGTTACTGTGAGGCTTCTGTATAAAATATTCTTAGCATAATGCCTGCCATTATGTAGGCACTCAATAAATAGTTAATGTTATTGTTGTTATCGTGTAAGCAACGTGATTATCTTGCACCGGATCAAACACCAGTAAGAAGAAATTCTGGTCTTCTGACTCCAAACTCCAGGCTCTTTCTGCTCCAATGTGTTGCTCTACTGAATGTTTATTTCCTCAGATGATTAAAATACCACGGTACTGTTTGTGCTACTCCAGGGACACTGAAGTATTCTCTCTAAGTATGCTTTGTAGAGCTGCAAAGAAAAAAATCACTGTAAGTGGATGATAATGTTGTTTTACTGTTCTTTGGACTTACTTGAGAAAGAGACCCCACATATAAGACCATTTCTCCCGTTCTCAAGAGCTATAGTTCCTAGGAGTTAAACTTCTGAGATGTCAAAACCAATTTTAGACCTGCCGACTGAAGGGACTGCCAATTTGACAGTATAGAGGCCATAGTATCTTCTTCCTTTTGTGCTAAATGGTGACATCAACGGTTTGTCTCCCTTTCAAAGTTGTTCTCTAATATTTTGCTCCAACTTCCTCCAAACAAAACAACTTGCAGCTGCAGGTCACGCTAGCTTTCTGGTTCACTGCCTACTTGGGGACAAATAACTGGGGCACAGGCTCCCTACTTTAACTAACTGGGTTTGGCACAGTTCCAGGTCCTTGGGTACTGAACCTTGTGGAGTCCATGAAGTTAATTTTCCAGACTGACTTTATTTAACCTGATATGAACTTCAGATAAGGAAGCTTTGGAGAGATTCATACTGACTTTCTCACTTCATTTCAAAATATTTTAATTGTCAAAAAGCAACATTTACCAACATATGATACTCTGGACCATAAAACAAACCTCAGTGCATTTTAAAGAATTTAAATAATACAAAGTAAGTTCTCTGAAAACAATGGAATTAAACCAGAAATCAATAACAGAAAGATATCTGGAAAATCCCCAAATAGTTGGAAATTAAACAACACACTTCAAAATAACCCATGGGTCAAGTAGGAAGTCACAAGGGGAATTAGAAAATATTTTGAACGAAATGAAAATGCAGATACAACATATCAAGATTTCTATGATGCATTTAAAGTGGTGCTAAGAGGAAAAATTATGGCATTACATATTAGAAAAGAAGAAAGCCTAAAATGAATGATCTGAGTTTCCATTTTAAGAACAATTAGAAAAAGCAACTAAAAGCAAAGTAAGCAGAAGGAAGAAAATAATGAAGAGATAAAATCAATGAAATTGGAAAACAGAAAACAATAGAGGAAAACATTTCAATCGAAGTCTGGTTCTTTTATAAAGTCAGTAAAGTTGACAAGCCTTAGGTAAACTGACTGGGGAAAAGAAGGGAAAAAATTAACAATATCAAGAATGAAACAGGAAACACCACTATAGATCCCATAGACATTAAAAAAATGAGTATTATTATTATTATATTATTATATTGGAACAACTTAATGCCCATAAATTTAAATATCTAGATAAAAGACAAATTCCTTGAAAGGCATAAACTACCAAAGCTTTCTCAGGAAGAAATAGATATCCTGAATAGTACTATATTTTATCAAAGAAATAGAATTTATAATTAAAGCCATTTCAACAAAGAAAACTCCAGGCCTAGATGGCTTTACTCGCAAATCCTACCAAACATTTAAGGAGTAAATAATACCAATTTAATGTAAACTCCTCTAGAAAAATAGAAGAAAACACTTCTCGACTCATATTATGAGATCAGTGTTACCCTGATACCAAAAGCAGACAAAGATAAAAAACTATTTATCAATATCTCTCAGAAACATGAATGTAAAAATCCTAAATAAAATATTACCAATCAAATACAGCAATATATCAAAATGATAGAACATCATAAATAAATTGGGTTTATCCCAGGAATGAAAGATTGGTTCGGCATTTTAAAAATCAATGTAATTCAGTGTATCAGCAGACTAAATGGGGAAAATCATACGATCATCTCAATAGATTGAGAAAAGCATTTGACACAATTCAACATCCACTTATGATTAATAAAAGAAAATACATCTAAGCAAACTAGGAATTAAAGAAAATTCTCTCAACCTGATAAAAGGCTTCTGTGTTAGTTATATACTGCTACATAACAAATTGACCCAAAACATAACAGCAAACATTCATCATCTCATTGTTCTAGAGGTCAGGAAACCACGTTATGACTTACCTGGGTGCATCTGGCTCAGGGTATCTCACAAGGTTGAACTTACGTTGTCAGCTGGGGCTATAGTCTCATTTGAAGGATCACTGGAGCTGGGGTGGTGATAGGGAGATCCCGTTCCAAGCTTACTCATGTGGTTGTTGGCAGGATTCATTGTTGCGTGGGTTTTTGACATGAGGGTCTCAGTTCTTCTCTGGCTGTTGGCTTCCCTCAGAGAAAGTGAGAGAGCACTGTGAAAGTCACAGTCTTTTTGTAACCTAATCTTGAAAGTGATATTCCATCACTTTTGCCATATTCTGTTCATCAGAAGCAAGTCACTAGGTCAAGCCTACACCCTAGGGGAGGGGAGTACACAAGGGCATGAAATCAGGAGGCGGTCAGCATTAAGGGCCATCTTAGAGGCTGCCTACTGCAATATCTACCAAAAAAACCTACGGCTAGCATTATACTTAATGGTGCAAGACTGAATACTTTCCTCCTAAGATCAATAATAAGGTAAGGATGTCTGTTCTCACTACGCTTATTTAGTATTACACTGGAGGACCTATGCAGTGCAATAGAGCAAGAAAAATAAATGAAAGGCATATCGATTAGGAAGGGCTAAAATTGTTCCTATTTGCAAATGACATGATTGTTTACATAGAAAATCCAAATGAATTTACAAAAACCTCCCAGAACTCACAAGTGAGAAAACATGCAGATGGCAAATGAGCACATGAGAAAATGCTCAACATTAGTCACTAGGGAAATGCAAATTAAAATCACCAGAGACCATTACCCATCTGTTAGAATGACTAAAATCAAAGAACTGAC